>NW_017618163.1:337500-387500 GCF_001879475.1 Ipomoea nil | reverse complement strand
AAATTGTTTTAAAACATTAAAGAAAATAAGTGAAGAAGAAATAGCCAATTAAGTAAACATGAGAGATAAAATGCACTAAAGAAAATATATATATATATATATATATATATATATATATATATATATATATGTGTGTGTGTGTGTGTGTGTGTGTGTGTGTGTGTGTAGTTCTTTCAATATAAAGAAAAAAAAAAATCAAAAGCAAAAACACTATTAAACAAACGGAGCACAAATTGAATGATTAGTAAAACAAATGTAGCAATACATATAAGGCACTAAAATAATTCTATATGCACAAATAGACTACATTATTTGAATATACTCCGTACAATTGAATGAATTTGAAACTATGATGATAGGCTATTTGCATTCACTAAAAGCCATTCTCACATAATGAATTAATAATAAAATACATAGGCTTTTAAATGATTTCATCATTCAAGAAAAGTATAACATCATTAATTTGTTGAGAGTGCAAGTAATGCGTTGGCTATATATATATTCAATTCACTAAACAAATAATTTTGAGTTGAAGAAAAACACGTTTTTACTAAAACTAAATCATGTATAAAATTAGTGTAATTCCCGAGTAATCTTGGATATATTCCTAATTAACCAATTATGATTAAATTAATTTATTAAGAAAATTATATTATGATTAAATATATAATATTGAAGGTGAACACTTTTTTTAGTACTATTTGATTATGTTACAATGTAGTATATGTTCATATATACTTTCTCAATCTATTGAAGCACAAAGAGTCAATATCCCACTAGAATTTGAACCTGTGATCTCTCAATAGGAAAGTCACAGTTATGCCGGAAAGTATATTTTGTAAATTAGAGAGAAGATAGTTAAAAAGTTTTATAACTTATAGTTTTTTTTTTTTTTTTAAAGGGAAACTAACTTTCATTAAAATTAAGGACGTAAAATTGACTTAGTACGTTCTGGTGGGATAAGCTCCCAGATTGAGGGCTTATCTGTGAACAAGCAGACTTATACATGATTGAATAATGTTGCCAAGAGGAGACGTGTTGATAGAGGTGTTGCTTAACTCATTTACTAAGACTTGACAATCCATTTCTAGCCGTAGCTTTGTGATCTCACGATCATTATCTTATAGTGATTTAATAAACTTACAGTAATAAACTTGTAATAGTGATTTAATTAATATATAGTGTGTAGTAACTTAACGAACATGATTTATGACTTAATGTAGTCGTAGGTTAATTAAAAATTGTTGAAAATTTTTAATATGAATGTCAATTTGTACAGATAAAAAAAATATACCAGAATGAAATACCATAAAAAAAATATACCAGAATGAAATACCAAAAAATGCACCACACAAAACAAGATACACCCGAACACTGTGTGGTGCATTTATGCATATCTAATGGTGTATGCTGCACTGACCGCACGGGAAGACCTGACCTCACAGGAACCTGACCATATATATATATATATATATATATATATATATATATATATATATATATATATATATATATATGGAATTACATTCAGGTGAAAACACCCCTTAAGATAAAAACATGCGGACAATATGAGACCGTTGGATGATGAGATTAGATGGTCCGGATTGCTCATAATTATTAAATGCGTGTGAATTGTTTTTACGTTAAGTGGCTCTCTTTTTTGCTGTAGAGGGGTATTTGTGGTTTTTTAGTTATGTTTGAGACCTAGTCATCTTAGTCTGTCTTTCAGTCATCCACGCGCAACAGATTTCTAAATCTTCCATTCCGCTTCCCGTTCTCAAACTGTTCGTGCTTCACGTATCCGGCCTCGCATCGTGTTTCATCTCTAGCTTTTCACTTCCACGTAGCAATGGTAGAAGGTGGGGACCGCGGCACATCGAAGATGCGTGGACCACCGGTCGGAGGTGTCGGCCGAGGTGCGTATTCTCGCCCGGTTTTTTTTTTTTTTGTTGGGTTTTGTTTTGTTTTTTTGTTCGATTTTGTATTGTTTTGTTGCGGAATTCCTTCTTTTTACGCATATTGAGTGTTTTGTTTGGTGGTGAATGGGTGTTTTTCCGGTTTTATGCGGGATTTTGGACATAGGGTTTTCTATTTTGGGGGTTTTTTGGATGACTTTGCTCCTTTAATTTGGTGGTGTTTTTGATTATTATGCATATAATAGGAATGAGAATGGGTGTTTTTTTTATTCAATTTCTGCCAGGGGTTTTATTTTTCCATGCATGCTGTTCATTCATTGTTTCGCAATGATATTGTGCATTCGTATTTGTTGCTGTCTTTTATTATTATGCCTACAATAGGAATGGGAATGGGGGGTTTTTTGGTTGAATTTCTGCCGGGGGGTTTATTTTTCCACGCTTGGGGTTTATTTGTGCGTTTTTGCTCTTTCATTTTCTTTTTTCTATTAATGGTTAGGGACTTAAGGCGTATGCATTATTGTGAACTTACATGAAAATAACTAGTAGTATGTGTAGTATTGTTTTTTGCAGCGTTCTTTGCTGATTTTTTTTTTAGTCAGTTATGTTAAAGCTTGAGAAATGCACTGCCTTACAATGTTCTTGGTGAAGTAAGAGGACTAATGCGTACAAAAATATAAATTTATTCTACTCATTGCGTTGGAAAAATATAAGTTTTGTGTGTATAAGTTGTGTTTCAGTTTTTTTTTTTTTTTTTTTTTTTTTTGTACGAAACGAAAACAATAAGGGGGGGGGGGGGGGGGGGGGGGGTGGGGGGTTGGCGTAGGTGGTGTCTTGTGGTCATGGATGTATAATCTGAAATGCTCTGTTTTCTTATATTTTTCAAGTTTGCTATTTCTACATTGTGAGTGTGTGTTGTTTGTAGTTAATCAATCTGTTTATTTGGTTGTGTGTTTACTCAATGAATTCATGCTAGTGGTGATAGGTGTGGGCATTCGTTGTCCTGGTTGTGTGCTTGCCATTTAGACCTTTATTTTTGGTATTTTGGTTGTGTGCATTTCGTTCTGTCTTCATATTATGCCTTGTAAGTGTAGTTTGGTTAGACCTCACTGGTGTATAAATTAAAGGACTTCATTTTATGTGATTATTGTAATGTGTCATTTTTATATTTGTTTATTTGTTTATTACCCTGTAAAATGTTAGCCATGTAATTTAAAGTTAATTAAGGGGTGTTATTTCGTATTTTGATACGTGTGTGCATTGCTTGTTATGTTTGTGTGCTCGGGTGGTTAGCAGTATATGTATTGTCCGGTTCTCAATCTTGGTTTGTTGGGGGTTGGTGTGTGCATGGTTTGATGTGGGTGTTTGCTTTATATGTTGGTTTGGTTTTAATTCATTTTTTTTGTTTTTGTTGTGTGCGCAAAGGTGTCGATGTTATAGTTGTTTTGTTTTCCAGGTAAGAAGTCCAAGGTGTCGCGGGGTGTTCCAAGGGGGTTCATCAAGTTCTGTGAGTGATGACGATTTCGTATCGCCACCTTTAGCTTTCTTTGCGAGGTTGGAACAAGATTCGCTGTGAAATACCCCCGATGATGCCCCTATTGATAGTTCGACGTCTGAAGAGGAGTCGGGTGATGAGGTGCCGTGTGCAGAGGATTCTGATTTTCCTACTATGAAGTTTTGGGCACAGGAGGCTTCAATCTTTGTTGATGCCCTTAAGGACTTGTCAACGCTACAGAAGGACGATATTAGAAGCTTGGGATTACCAGTCTATATATGTTCCCCTTCCTTCAGCATAGTCGTGTGTTTTATCTAGTTAGGTCTTGTTGGGTGTTTTATGTAATATGCATACGGTTGTTTCATACAGTGTTTACGTTACTTTTTTGATGGTACTGTACTGTGCGCACGCATGCCCTGAACTGTGCGCGCAGCACCTTCTACTCGTCTTGGTTTTTATTCATCTTAGAAATGGGCGCATGCCTTGTTTAAGGTATGGTAATAATCATTTTGTGTCTATGAATGTTTAGTTTGGTTGGTCTTGGTATTATATTGTTGTCAACTATTGGTTTGACTGATGTTAACCTATTTTGGACACCCGTTTACGTTAATAGCGTTGGTTATACCCTTCAGCGTGTGTGCATGCATATTTGGTGTTGTGTGCGCTCGTACTTTCTATCATTTAGGGCGCATGGTCATGTGTCTAATCTTGGTTTTACCTTCCACCATGTGTGCACCGATCTATGGAACTGTGTGCAGCCGTTTTTCCGTTCCCATTTTTCGTTTACTACACTGTGCACACGCTTGCCCTGAATTGTGCGCGTAGCACCTTCTTCTCATGTTACTTTTTATTGTTCCTAGAACTGGCACATGCCATGTTTATGGTCAACTGTTGGTTTTACGGATTGTTACTTATTTTGACACATGTTCACGTTCATAGCGTTGGTTATACCCTTTCAGCGTGTGTGCACCGGCCTATGAAAATGTGTGTGATCTTCGCCTGATGAGCATTGACAAAATCGTTAAAATTCTGTTGCATATTTGGTGACGTGCATGACCATTTAAACGGTATTAATTTTGATAATAATTATGAGTGTGCACCACTGTATAATACTGTGTGCGCTGCTGTTCAACTAGTTTTTTGTCCTCCAAGATGTGTGCGCATACGTACTTTCCTCGCGTAGGTTACTAGTTGTTCATTTTTAAGAACCAAGTGTTAGTAATAATTAGTCTGATAGTGTCATCTGTGTGCACGTATATGTCGTGAATTGTGTACAAAGTTTCATTAAACCAAGTGTAATTTATAAAGAGTTTGCTTTAAATAAATAATCAAATACAGTTCATAATTGGAGTTAATAATTCACGCAGGTTGCGTGCATAGAACACATACATATATGTTAGCTAGTTCAGACTCTACAACGTTGTACATATTACATTCTGGGATCTGTTGCGCACACGTATAACCTAAATCGAGCACACATGTTACTAATTTGTAAATTGCCCTATGGCCTCTGGTGCGCAGACAAATAACTAGAGTGTAGCACACACTTCATAGCTGAATATTTTACATGGTGGTCTCCACTGTGCACGTATATAACTTAATTCAAGCACATAAGTTAGTAATTTGTAATATTAAGCCATGGACTATGCTGAGGACACGTATAACTTAATTCCAGCACACATATTACACCATTGTAATATTACACAAAGGATTGTCGTTGGTGGGGGTTGCGTCATCTGTTATGTGGTTTAATCTTACCATAATTACTATTCTTTAATTTAGGTTTCATATCAAATTCTTATTTTTACCGTAATTAGGATGATTGGAAATTGTCTTAATTGCCCCTCTAATCATTAATTAGGATTCTTAAATATTTTTATTCCTTTAAATCTAATCTGTTAATCTACTCAAATCTTATGGCCCATATTTGTCCACATGTTTGTATTTTAAGGGTGTTTGCATGTGAATGCAACCCTATATATATATATATATATATATATATATATATATATATATATATATATATATATATATATATATATATATATATATATATATATATATATATATATATATATATATATATATATAATATTATTTTTGGTAAATTGACTTGGTTCAATTTTTTCCAACAATATATAGAGAAGGGTTCAGGTGAGAACACCTCACCTTGTAAAAAGTGTAAGACACATCTAATCTACACTCCGCTAGCACTTATCATTACTAAAATTTTAAGTTTGCACTAATTACAAAATAAACCCCACTTTTAAAAGTTTT
The DNA here is from genome assembly GCF_001879475.1 of Ipomoea nil. Classification (NCBI taxonomy): domain Eukaryota; kingdom Viridiplantae; phylum Streptophyta; class Magnoliopsida; order Solanales; family Convolvulaceae; genus Ipomoea; species Ipomoea nil. The sequence continues at coordinate 381,815 of NW_017618163.1, read as the reverse complement.
TAATAATTATATATAAATTGATCTAGTGTTTTTTTTTTAAACTAAAACTCTCAACCATTATTGATGAATTCTGATAAACGGTTGAGATCAGTCATAAGAGGATCATGTTCTCATCTGATCCTCCTTATATAAGAGCGGATGACAAATATAGTGACATAGTGTTAAATAAATATAAACAATAATTTTCTCATGTATGTAATTTTGTAAACGTCTCTTAAATTTTTAAATACAATACATATTAATTTAAAATAGGAAGCGCAGCACTAAGATATACTCATAAAAGAATTAGGGGTGTGTTTGGTTCGTACATGAGAGTCAGAATCGGAATGGGTATCAAATACTTGGTATTAATAATGGGTTTTGGTGAAAGTATTTAACATGTTTGGTATAGTAGGGTGGAATGAGAATGGTTACTAATAGTAGTGCTTGAGAATGAATAAGGGAATGAAACCCTTATTTTATTTGGGTATTGGTTTTTCAATTGATGGGGTATTCGAAACTCATAGTAGTGTTCTAAAAACCTATCAACCAAACAATAACAATCACTTTCACACCCATTCCTATGGGCAAAACCCATCAACCAAACACACCCTAGATGATTTTATGCCTTATTTACTACAAAAATCAAATATTTCATATTTCTATGATTATGTTGTGTTTTGCACAATATAGAGTAATTGGTGACACCATAACTTTTACTTGTCACATCAGCTTATTTATAAAATTAAGCACGTACCGCAATGATAATATAAGTGCTTATGGAGATTATAATTTTCAAAAAGAAGAATTAAATTTAAGAAATGCGAAATTAATGGCGGTGCCCTAATCATAAGGACTGCAATCTATAATTGAGGGCAAAAACTTATGCTAGATTATCTCAAGAATCTTTGTTTGCAAGAGAGGTCAGGTACAGATAAAAATGTAATAATACTAATTATGAATAAAAGTAATTTTTATTTATAAGAAAATGTGTAATACTTTTGAAAAAAAATGTAATATTTTTATATTTTGATTTAAAAGTATTACGTTGATTAGTATTACATTTTTATCTTGACTTAACATGTCTCACAGATAATGATTTATGAGACGATTTCACAACAAAATGATTCACAATTGAGCAACTTTAATATCGGAACGAAATCATGCACGTGATAACAGAATCAACCAACAACACTTAACCAAAATTACATATATATACAATATATATATTGACCAAATAGGGATTTATTTTATCAAAATAATCCCACCACAACTAGTACGAAACTAGTACACGGGACTTAATTTTCACGAAATTATTCCCACCACAACTAGTACGAAACTAGTACAAGGATTTAATCTATCCGAGATTAATCCTACCACTTGGTCCGAAACCAAGAACAAAAAATAAACAGGATAAGGGTTTCTAACCTGAGGTTTTAACCCAACGAGAAGAAACAAGAAGAAGTAGAGGAAGCCCAAGTCGTGTGTACACACACTCTCCTTAAAACCGATTCGCCGCCTCCCGAGGGTGCTAGGATTGTTGTGGCGTCAGTCTCCCAGGATAAAACGGACTACGACTTTGGGGTTCGAGCACTCCAACCCAAAGCCCAGCGAACTAGAACACAAGTTGAGCACTCCGATGTTTTATGGAATTATGTTGGCAAACAATTTCCTCTTTGAAACCAAGAATGAGAGTTGAGAGAAAAATAAAATGTTTTGAGACTTTTAAAATCATGTGTGTAAACATTCTGCCAACATAACAAGCTTATATAGGAGAAGGGATTTAATAGCATCATCATGGCACATTAACCAACATAAATCCAAGATTTAATAATTGGATAATAACGTTTGAAACGGTCGTAATTATTATCGTAATAATTCCAACGGTCACGAACTTAATACGCGATTAATTCGTACTGACCACAACGACCCGTTTCAAAATATCTGAGTGACCGAGAAGTCCGTACAAACCCGAAGGTTTAACGAATTGGGATTGGAAACCACACCCGAGTGGTCCACACGCACCGAAACGGTGTAGCACGAATCAATGCATATAGCATTGACTCGTGCTCAGCACGAAAGTAGCTCACGAAAGGAGAGCACGAAATGAGCTCACAACTCCAACTTTCAGCAGAAACTAAAGCTTATAATTAAGCTTTCAATTTTGCATGCACTTTCGTCTAGCATGAAAGCATAGCACGAAAGCATAGCACGAAAGGTGCTAAAAATCCCAATGCACTAATTAAGCAACCAAAGCTTAATTACACTTAAGCTCTACAACTTTCGTGCAGTGCAACGGAAGTTATTAAAATGCTTATTTCTAATTAGCATTTAAACTTAAGTTTTTGACTTCTCTCCAAATAGGTTCACTTTGAGAATCAATTTCTCATTCACCTATTACCCATTTTGAGCGTACATTATATCAAATTCTTCGTCTCACTACGAAGAACCCGAATCCACTTTGACCCGACCCAAATCGGAAGTGGACTCACATATATTTGTACCACAAAATAATCACTCAAAATGCCATTTTTAGCTAAAAATTCCAACAATCCCCCACATGAATGAAAATTGATTTTCGGGATGAGGAAAAATCGACACGAACGTGCTCAACGGTCGATCCCTGCATAGCATAGGTAGGTGTTACCCTTTGAACCTTGCCTTGTGAAAATATGTTTACTCTACTGGCTGTATGGTAGAACTTGATGTCTTTGAACCAATTGCCGTTTGTGTAGACGATGACATATCCCACACAGGAACCTTCCAACCTTTGTTCTGTTCTCATGGGTGTGCCCGTTTTGGTCATGGGTCACTTTCCTGGTTCTGCGAGAGTTTCTAAAGAATTGAGCCCATCAATTCTCCTTTGAAGCGACCCCACTTCTCTCTAACATAGGTGATTCTTTATCGAGTATCCCGCATACTCACACATGTCAACCGACATTCGAATCATTAAAGCACCAACATGCTAGCCTCATGCGGTAGTCACTGTTCTAACGAGGAATGGTAGGGAGTCCGAGACCCCCACAGTGACACGCTTTGTTCCATAATTTAGTTGTCCCATTGAACCTATATGCTAGCTAGGTTGGGTGTCCACTGTAGAACCTTTATTCCATGGGCTTCAAACCCATTCCTCGTGCCAACTTCTCAACAACATCTTTGCTCAACCCTTTGGTTAGCGGATCCGCTATATTGTCCTTTGACTTCACATAGTCAACAGAGACAACACCCGTTGTGAGTAGTTGTTTAATGGTATTATGTCTTCGACGTATATGTCTAGACTTACCATTATACATATGACTTTGCACTCTCCCAATTGTTGCTTGATTATCACAATGCACACTAATTGGAGGTACAGGTCTATCCCAACAAGGAATATCCTCCACAAAATGGCGTAGCCATTCAGCCTCTTCACAACATTTGTCTAAGGCTATCAGCTCAGATTCCATCGTGGATCTAGCTATCAAGGTTTGTTTCGAGGATTTCCAAGAAACGACTGCACCGGCTAACGTAAACACGTAGCCACTCGTGGACTTAGAGTCCTTCATATCCGATATCCAGTTAGCGTCGCTATACCCTTCAAGTACAGCAGGATATCGTGTATAGTGCAGTCCCCAGTCACGAGTATACCTCAAGTATCTCATAACTCTCACTATTGCCTTCCAGTGCGCATCACTGGGGTTACTCGTATATCTACTGAGTTTGCTAACCGCAAAGGCAATATCAGGCCTGGTACAGCTCATTAGATACATCAAACTTCCAATAATCCTAGCGTATTCTACTTGAGAGATACACTTTCCGCGATTCTTGGACAGATGAACGCTAGTATCTAATGGAGTCCTAGCCACTTGATAATCGTCCTTGTTAAACTTTGCAAGGATTTTATCAACATAATGAGATTGGCTTAACACGAGACCATCAGGTCTTCTCACGATTCCAATCCCAAGGATTAAATCAGCCAAACCCATATCCTTCATGTCAAATCTCGAATTTAACATGTCTTTGGTAGATTTGATCATTCGATCATTACTACCCACGATGAGTATATCATCCACATATAAACAAAGAATGACATAACCGTCTATCGTTTCCTTAACGTAGACACACTTGTCACTTTCGTTTATATTGAACCCATTGGTTAACATCGCATGGTCAAACTTCTCGTGCCATTGCTTAGGCGCTTGTTTTAAACCATATAACGATTTAACCAATTTACAGACTTTCTTTTCTTGGCCCGGAACCGCAAAACCCTCAGGTTGTTCTATATAGATTTCTTCATCTAACTCGCCATTCAAGAAAGCTGTTTTCACATCCATTTGATGTACTTCCAAATTCCGCAGTGCGGCTATGGCAAGTATCATCCTTATGGAATTTATTCTCGTTACGGGAGAATACGTGTCGAAGTAATCAAGGCCCTCGCGTTGCCTGTAACCCTTAATTACAAGCCTAGCCTTATACTTCTCAATGGAACCATCAGGTTTCAACTTCCGTCTAAAGACCCACTTGGATCCCAAGGGCTTACTACCCGGAGGAAGATCAACCAGTTCCCAAGTGTGATTCTGTAGGATAGAATCCACTTCACTTTTTATAGCCTCTTTCCACATTGGTCCTTCCGTAGAAGTCACAGCTTCTACATACGTTTGAGGCTCGTTTTCTAACAAACATGTCAGAAAATCCGGTTCATTTTCTAGTAAACAAGTTAGAATATGCGTATTACATTCTAACATGTACGTCAGAAAATCTGGACCAAAGGATTTTTCAATCCTAACTCGCTTGCTACGTCTAGCTTCGAGCTCGGGTTCTATTTCAGACCCTCCACTGCCGTTATCCACAGCCTCGTCGAATGTTCGTTTCGACGTACTAGGTCCCTCACTGGACCTACACGGAAATACATCTTCAAAGAACGATGCATTCCTTGATTCAATTATCGTGTTCTTATGTACGTCCGGATTATGGGACTCGTGTACTAAGAACCGATACGCACTACTGTTATGTGCATAGCCAATAAAGATACAGTCCACCGTCTTAGGACCTATCTTTATTTTCTTAGGTGTTGGAACCAAAACTTTGGCAAGAAACCCCCACACTTTCAGGTACTGGTAGGAAGGTTTCCTACCGTTCCACAGCTCATAAGGAGTCTTATCGAGCTTCTTGCGGGGAACCTTATTTAAAAGGTAGTTACTTGTCAAAATCGCCTCACCCCACATACTTTGAGGTAGGCCCGAACTTATCAACATCGCATTCATCATCTCTTTCAATGTGCGATTTTTCCGTTCGGCAACACCGTTCGATTGAGGTGCGTAAGGTGCTGTACGCTCGTGTATGATACCTACACTTGCACAGAAGTCACCAATAGGTGCTTCGTACTCACCACCTCGATCGCTTCTAACCTTCTTAATCCTCCGATTAAGTTGGTTTTCCACTTCATTCTTATAAAGAATGAATTTATCAACGGCTTCATCTTTGCTCTTAAGCAAAAACACATAGCAGTATCGTGTGCTATCGTCGATAAACGTGATAAAATATTTATTACCACCGCGCGATTGTATTGATCTAAAATCACATACATCGCTATGAACCAACTCAAGTGGTTCTGTTTTCCTTTCAATTGATTTAAAAGGAATTTTCGTTTGTTTTGCCTCAACACAAATCTCATATTTGTGCTTATCAACTTGAAATGCAGGAATATGGTCCAAGTTAATTAATCTACGTATAGAATTAAAATTAACATGACCCAGTCTACCGTGCCACAAACACGAAGACTCAAGTAAGTAGGCTGAATTAATAATACTCTTATTAATCGCAGTTATTGCATCGAGCTTAAAAAGCCCATCTAGCACATAACCCTTGCCTACGTACGTTCCTGATTTCGACAAAACAACCTTATCTGACTCAAACACTAACCGGAAGCCATTCTTGTTCAACAATGAACCAGAAACTAAGTTCTTCCGTAGCTCCGGTACGTACAAGACGTTGTTCAGAGTCAGCTCTTTCCCAGAGGTCATTCTGAGAACTACTTTGCCTATGCCTACCACAGTAGACTGAGCAGAGTTTCCCATCCACACCTTCCCACAATTAGTCATCTCGAAGGTAGTAAACAACTTACGGTTGGAACACATATGTCGGGTCGCACCCGTATCAATGAACCATTCCGTTTGGTTCGAACCAACCAGGTTTACCTCGGTCACCATTGCCGAGAGGATGATTTCAGACTCATTCTGATTGAGCCGCACCACGTTAGATTCCGAATAAACATTCTTCATCTTAAGTGCTTTACAATCAGTCCACTTGTGACCCATAATGCCACAAATGAAGCATCTTCCGTAGAATTGCTTCTTGAAGTCCTTTCTGCCCAAAGGCAACAAATGGATACTAGGTTCCACTTGAAAGGCTTCACTCACAATCGTTCCTTCGTCAACTTGACTTAGGACGATCCCGGAATCCACCATCTTGTATTCAAGTAATCGGCTAACGACAAACATTTTTGCCTTAGCGTCATCACTATTATACTTTAGGTCCAAAGATTCCCACAACGAGTCACACAAACCGTTCAAAACATAGTTTAGGCATAGGAAAACCAAATATTTCCAAATCCTCACTATGCTAACGGTTTGAGCGTTAGACTCATGTTCCTTTCCACTAGGAACCATGTCGGTCAAGAACCATGACATGCCGAGAATCATTAGGTTGTACAACATTTTAAGTTGCAACCCTTCGAAATTCAACATCTTGAATTTCCATGGTCTTTTGACCAATCCACAAGGTACCGTCCCATGTACCTTCATCGTAGGGATATACCCTTTGATGCCACCACCGGTCTCCGAACCAAAGTTCACCGGGGTTTCGGATTGTGCGACTACGTTGCCGATCCAACCAATTGAATGTGCATCACGAGCAACATTCACGGTTCCAACACTCGTGGAATCCATCGATTTTAATCACCAAAAAAATGAATCGGTTTTAAGATTGTTGGATATTGGTGAATAAATCGATACACAAAATATATATGAAATATATATTTGTCCCAAAAAAATGGAATTTAATTTATAGAAAATTAATTCCAACCAATTTTGGTACGAAACCAAAATTACATATATATACAATATATATATTGACCAAATAGGGATTTATTTTATCAAAATAATCTCACCACAACTAGTACGAAACTAGTACACGGGACTTAATTTCCACGAAATTATTCCCACCACAACTAGTACGAAACTAGTACAAGGATTTAATCTATCCGAGATTAATCCTACCACTTGGTCCGAAACCAAGAACAAAAAATAAACAGGATAAGGGTTTCTAACCTGAGGTTTTAACCCAACGAGAAGAAACAAGAAGAAGTAGAGGAAGCCCAAGTCGTGTGTACACACACTCTCCTTAAAACCGATTCGCCGCCTCCCGAGGGTGCTAGGATCGTTGTGGCGTCAGTCTCCCAGGATAAAACGGACTACGACTTTGGCGTTCGAGCACTCCAACCCAAAGCCCAGCGAACTAGAACACAAGTTGAGCACTCCGATGTTTTATGGAATTATGTTGGCAAACAATTTCCTCTTTGAAACCAAGAATGAGAGTTGAGAGGAAAATAAAATGTTTTGAGACTTTTAAAATCATGTGTGTAAACATTCTGCCAACATAACAAGCTTATATAGGAGAAGGGATTTAATAGCATCATCATGGCACATTAACCAACATAAATCGAAGATTTAATAATTGGATAATAACGTTTGAAACGGTCGTAATTATTATCGTAATAATTCCAACGGTCACGAACTTAATACGCGATTAATTCTTACCGACCACAACGACCCGTTTCAAAATATCTGAGTGACCGAGAAGTCCGTACAAACCCGAAGGTTTAACGAATTGGGATTGGAAACCACACCCGAGTGGTCCACACGCACCGAAACGGTGCAGCACGAATCAGTGCATTTAGCATTGACTCGTGCTCAGCACGAAAGTAGCTCACGAAAGAAGAGCACGAAAGGAGCTCACAACTCCAACTTTCAGCATGAAACTAAATCTTATAATTAAGCTTTCAATTTTGCATGCACTTTCGTCCAGCATGAAAGCATAGCACGAAAGGTGCTAAAAATCCCAATGCACTAATTAAGCAACCAAAGCTTAATTACACTTAAGCTCTACAACTTTCGTGCAGTGCAACGGAAGTTATTAAAATGCTTATTTCTAATTAGCATTTAAACTTAAGTTTTTGACTTCTCTCCAAATAGGTTCACTTTGAGAATCAATTTCTCATTCACCTATTACCCATTTTGAGCGTGCATTATATCAAATTCTTCGTCTCACTACGAAGAACCCGAATCCACTTTGACCCGACCCAAATCGGAAGTGGACTCACATATATTTGTACCACAAAATAATCACTCAAAATGCCATTTTTAGCTAAAAATTCCAACATATATATATATATATATATATATATATATATATATATATATATATATATATATATATATATATATATATAGATAGATAGATAGATAGACTTTGAATGAGTTTGCATTCAATAAAAGTCATTGTCACATGATTTAGAGGTAACTTATTTGACTCAAATTATTTATAATTTATTTTTTCATAATACTTAATGTAGTATTAATATATATAGACTTTTTTTTTTTTGAAAACAATATATATAGATTTTGAATGAGTTTGCATTCACTAAAAGTCATTGTCACATGATTTAGAGGTAACTTATTTGACTCAAATTATTTATAATTTAATTTTTCATAATACTTAATGTAGTATTAATATATATAGACTTTTTGATTTTTTGAAAACAATATATATAGACTTTGAATGAGTTTGCATTCACTAAAAGTCATTGTCACATGATTTAGAGGTAACTTATTGACCAAAACTCTGCATGATGAATTAAGTTATTAAGTATACTTACAATATATCAGGGCCGGATTTTAAGTTTTTGTGGCCCTGTTCGGGTAAATAACTGAGGCCCTCCAAAATCATAATTTTTAAAAATTTGACATATGCAAGTTTTAAACCTTAGACCTCCAAGTTGAAATATAATAAATACACATTTCTACCATATCTTCATGGAACAAACCTTTTAAAATTAATTGAAAATGTTTAATTTTTATTTATAAACTAGCTAGGTAAAAATTAAATATTAGGCCTCTAAACTTTGGGACCCCTCTAAAATTGGGGGCCCTGTGCGGTAGCCATCTTGCACAGCTTAAAATCCGGCCCTGCAATATATAGTTTTAAAATGATTTCATCATTCAAGAAAAGTATAAAAAAAATAAAATTTGTTAAGAGTGCAAGCAATGTATTGCCTATAAATCCAATATAAAAAGGAAAATAATATATGAACTCTCATTTCTAATCTAAAAACATAATAAGTCTCAATCAAAGTATCCCTCATTTATGTCAATATTTTTAATGCTAATCATTTTGTACATTGTGCTTTTAGAGTTGTATTATATAATTTTTTGGACAAAAATACCCCTACCGTTATAACTTCCGTTATCTTTTCCATCATTGTTACTATGCGCATGCATCCACCATATATTTTCTTATACTCTTTAATGATAATAATATTTGTAGACATTATCTATTGGATTATTATAACAAATAAATTTGATTTCATATAGGTTTTAATTAGTAGGGATTTGTTAATTATTTTTAAAAAATATAAATATTGGGCATATGTTTTTGCGCATCGCGCATATAAAAAACTAGTAAAAAATATACCTACTAAACAAATAATTTTGGGTGAAGTTAAGAAAAAAACACAATTTTTTTTTTTTTTTTTTGCTACAACTAATTTGTATATAAAATGTTACTTACAAACTAAACACTTCCTCATGTGTTCATTATCGTGCATTGCACAAAAATGATTTTCTAATAAGTTAATGCTCAATTCAGTCTTTGACTATAGTGATTTTTTTTAAAAAATTATTTAAACCTAAACGTCTTTTTGTGTTTAATTGGGTCCTGGACTTCAACGATTTTACCTAATTGAATATTCCTTTGTTAAGATAACTTGATAATTTATCCTCTATTAATACTCAATTTAGTCATCAACTATAACAGTTTTGCCCAATTTAGTCACCAACTCTAGTGATTTTTCAAGATTTAGTTGAATTCTAACCGATGAGGATATGAATAGATAAAATTATCAAAGTCTAGAATCTAATTAAGTATAAACACACATTTAGGATTAAATTGAGAAAAATCACGATAGTCGAGAACTAAATTGAATATTAACTCATTTTCTAATGTAAGTGCCTAACATTAATATAAAACTGTCAAATAATATAAATAATTATAATGTTTAATTATATTTGGAAAAAAATAGTACTTAATTTTATATATGTGTATAAACTTAAACACACACATATATATATATATATAGAAGGGTTTGGGTGAGACACCTCACCTTGTAGAAAGTGTAAGACACATCTGATTTACACTCCATCTTGAGAAATCAAAAGTTAGCACTTTATTATTAATAAAATTTTAAGTTTGCACTAATTACAAAATAAACTCTATTTTTAAAAGTTTCAATAATTATATATAAAATTGACCTAGTGCTTTTTGTTTTTGTTTTTTTTTTTTTTTTGTTTTTTGTTTTTTTACTAAAATTATCAACCATTGATAAATTATGATAAACAATTGAGATAAGTCATAAGAGGATCATGTTCTCATATGATCTTCTCTATATAAGAGCGGATGACAAATATACTGTTAAATAAATATAAACAATAATTTTCTCATGTATGTAATTTTGTAAACGTCTCTTAAATTTTTAAATACAATACATATTAATTTAAAATAGGAAGCACTAAGATATACTCATAAAAGAATTAGATGATTTTATGCCTTATTTACTACAAAATAAAATATTTCATATTTCTATGATTATGTTGTGTTTTGCATAATATAGAGTAATTGGTGACACCATAACTTTTACTTGTCACATCATCTTATTTATAAAATTAAGCACGTACCGCAATGATAATATAAGTGCATATGGAGATTATAATTTTCAAAAAGAAGAATTAAATTTAAGAAACGCGAAACTAATGGCGGTACGCTAATCATAAGGACTGCAATCTATAATTGAGGGTAAAAATTTGTGTAAGATTATCTTATAAATCTTTATTTTTAAGATGGGTCATCGAGTGAAGATAAAAATTTAATGCTAATTATGAATAAAAGTGTTTTTTTTATTTTATTTTACTGAAAAGTGTAATACTTGTAAAGAAAAATGTAATATTTTTATATTTTGACTTAAAATTATTACGTTTTGTTCAAAAATATTACATTTTTCCTTATAAGTAATAAACACTTTATTCCTGATTAGTATTATATTTTTTAATGTAAGTATTACATTTTTATCTTGACTCAACATGTCTCACCGATAATGATCTATGAGACGATTCCACAACAAAGTGATTCATAATTGAGCAACTTTAATATGGGAACGGAATCATGCATGCACGTCATAACAGAACCAACCAACAACACTTAACCAATATTAAAGTTTCTTCCTTTTTCCTAATAAAGTGAAACTATGCTTATGATAAAATTCACAGGTTGGCACATTTTGTAGTTTTGTACACTAAAATATAAGTGAAATATGACAAACCTTATAGTAACAACATTTTGCAATGTCAAACTTCCCAATTATTGCGTTGGGTGCATTTCACTTTATTTGTTGTTTAATATCATATACATATAAATTAGTATTAAAAGTCATGGCCAATGATAGAGATGGTACAATACGTTATTGTATTGAGTATGATCAACACCTTAATTTTTTTTTATTTCCAGTATATTTATGATATTTATCAAAGTTATGTAAATGGACCTAACAAGTTACTAGATAAAGTTATTTCTGGTATATATAATTTTGATTAAAAAAAAAAAAAAAAAAAGGAAAGAAATTTTACCTCAATTGTAATCATCATACTTCCATTCGAGAAAAAAAATCTTAAACTTATAGATTTATGGGATTAAATATCTAAACATTAAATACCTACGAATTTTATTAATTGAATTAAATATTTACAGATTTCATTGATTTAAGTACGAATTTTTGAGTTAGGTAAATTTAATTTTAATTGTTGTGATTGACTACTACGTGCCTATTACCCCTACTATATATGATCTACTCACGTACTCCCACCTCCACCTATACTAGTTACTTTTATTGTCCTTATTGTTTACTTTCATATATTATTGTCTCTATAGTATCACAATATCTATCTATCTCTACCTCAACCTATCGTTCATACTACTACCAATCCACCTACACCATCCAATATCATTTTCATTTAACACACATTGTCATATAGGGTTTTACAAAAAAAAGAAATGCAATCGACCAAGTAACCGATGTCCAATTGAATCGATCTAAATTTTAAATTTTAAATTTGTTATAATTTATGAAGTTTATATATATATATATATATATATATATATATATATATATATATATATTAGTTTTTCGACCAGTTAACGCTATATTGATGATTAGAAGTTTTAAAAAATATTTAAATGTAATGATATTTAGTGGTGCTCAAGAATTGGTGAACCCTATCCCTAATTAAAAATGAATTTAGTTAATAGTCAAATATTAAAAAGTCGAATCAAATAATGTCACATTATGAGAAAAATATTAGAAGAAAAATATAGGAGAGGAAAAAATATTTTCTTTTCATTTAATAATCAACCATTGCATATCTTTACATTTAAGTGTTTATTAATATAGTCATCAATTTGAAAACTAGGCAATATAGTCATAACTGGGCAAAAATTTGAAAAAAATCAATATTTTTTTTAACTTCATAACTAATAGTGGACTGATTATCAACATATTTACTTAGTTGATTATTTTTATTTATTTTTTTATTGCTAGTCCCTAAATGACAATGTGTATGTTAATGAAAAAGATAGAGAAGTGTGGGGTCGGCTAGTAATGGTTAGTTGAATAGATAAGTTGTGGTGGAACTAGATAGATGTTTTGGTACTAGATAGACAGTGATAAATGAAAATAAACAATAAGGACAATAAAAATAGCTGGTATAGTTAGAGGTGGAAGAAGTACATGAGTAGGTCACATATACTAGGGATAAGTAAGCATGTAATAGTCAATTACTAAAATAAAAATAAAATTTACCTAACGAAAAATTCGCATGTACATTTTCAATTCATTATCAAAGATCAATTGAAACCCACCATTAAGCACCCTTACACGGACATTTTTATATAACAAAAATAATTGAAAATAATGTATAAATTAATTATAGTTGGGTTCGAACATGTTTGTAGAATGAAAAATAAGAATATAAAAAACGTTGAAACTTGAAAGGTTAATAAAAAAAAAAAAAAATACTCCGAATTTTTTTGTTAAAAAAAATTTAATAAATAAAAACAAAAACTATGTAACTAAAAAAGTGAATATGAACATAGATTCTTGAATATGTACTTTGAACAAGTGTCAGTTATCTATTGTGTACGGGCAAACCCCATGCGCTATATGAATCTTCTGAATATCCAACGGGTGGGCATTATAATTTCTAAAAGTAGGCAGTGGGCAATATAATGGGCAAACCTTTACCACATGGTGCATTAAAGTTGTAGTCAACCACAGTTACGATTTTTGCCCACAAAAATAAAAATTTTCTAGACACAAACATGATAGTGAAGAGATAAATTACAATGACTTAACGATATATTATGTGGGAGGATCAATATATAGTGTCAACAAAAAACCCACAATATTAATAAAACTCTCACATTGCGGTTACCAGGCGTCCAGGCTCATCTTGTATTCTTGTCTATAATCTACTATCTAAAAACTAACTGAATTGTCCATACATGTCACATATAGTTTCATTTTTAGTGAATCAAATCAAAGGAAAAAAAGCAAATCTGACGAAAAAAAGGAAAAAAAAAAAAAAAAAAAAAAAAACAAAGAAATTAACGTGCCAGTTGGCTCGTGCAGTGCACGCGCCCGACTGGGCGCTTTAAGTGCACAAAACGCGCAACACTACGCCTCTCTTTTGTTGTTTCTCTCTCTTGCGGAACCTACAAAAAATCAAGTTCTTGCATGACAACTCAAACCTTCTATCTCCACTTTTTTCTCTCTCTTTCACGTGGCAAAAAGGCTGCAAAAATCTTTAAAAATCCTCCTATTGGAATGCTCTTAGAGCATCCACAATGGTGGAGTCTTTTTTTTTTTTTTTTTTTTTTTTTTTTGTAGTTTTTGTATGTGTGATTATGAAAGAGAATATGGGAGGAAAAAAAAAAAAGAGAAAAAATAAATAAATAAACAAAACTGTTTAAAAAAAAAAAAAGTATGTCAAGCGCGCTTGTCTGCGTGCCTGAAGCACCCGACGTGGCTTTGCTGTGCGCGAAACGCCCACAGCTGCGACTCTCTCTCTCATTTATTTCTCCTTCCTTGGGAAGAGAAATAACCCTCCCTTGCAAGAGGAGTTGCCCCTCTCTCTACGCCATGTTGTCTGTCTAACCTAAAAAATCATGAATAAACTTCAAATAATCTGCTGATATTGATGCTTTTAGAAGCTTGGTATGCCATAGAATATTCAACTAGATCAATAACAAACATTGAGACATGTCTAATTGCTTGACCACGAGTTAAAGAATGTGCCTATACATACTACCAACAAGTTCACAGTGTAAGCATTGAGTGTTGTTAAAAATGAACTTATATTAATGTCTACCTTATCCTTGAACAATATAATTCATTAATAATATATTGGACCAACATAATTAAAACGCATAAAGATTATAATTTTTTTTTAATGAAACGACAAAATTAGTTAGAATGAGAGAGACAAATATATATAAATAAAATAGTGTGTATACATATAAATATAGAGAGAGTGAGTGAGAGAGAAAGAGAAAGAGACAATTCCAATAACATCAATGTTCTTTACATTGGTTCGTCACACGTTATCCAAATATTTGTCACCCCCATTCAACCTACTTAAAAGAATCTTCACAATTGGATAGACACATGTATTCACACTCGTAAATTAAACATAAAAAATAAATAAAAAATAAAAGTCAAACGATGAAAACTAACAAATAAAATAAAATAAAATAAAATAAATAAACATGACATTTATGATTTGGTGACGAAGCGGGTCGGGTCGGGGAATGAAGAATTGAATTTTTTGAAGGGCAATATCGTCAATTCAGAGATGGGAATTTGATGCACCTCTGGGAAAGAAAAACCTTGCAATCATCCTTGGGAGCGATGGTCGGGACATAGGCGATGTCATCACAGCCGTCGGTTCGGTGGCGCCTGAAATCAATCAGGGCCGTGAAAACGGCGATGAAGAGCATCAGGTGGTTAATGGCGTATCTCTGGCCGACGCACTGGTGGGGCCCAGCCCCAAAGGCTAGAAAGTTTTTCTTGTAAACCCGGTCCTCTTGCCGTTCTTCCATGAACCGCTCCGGGTCGAACTTCTCCGGTTCAGGGAACCCCTGAAACGACGAGTCAAGAACCGACGGGAAAACGATGGTGCCTTTGGGCACAACGTAATTCTCCGTCAACGGGAAATCCACCCCGGCAATGTGAGGCACCAGCGTCGCCGGAGCTCTGAACCGCAGAACCTCACGCGCCACCGCCTCCACGTACTTCATTTCCCTGAGGTGCTCGGCGGCGATGGGCTGCTCCGATTCCGGCGACCAGAACTTCTTCACCTCCGTTCTCACCCTCTCCAGAACTCCTGGGTGAGACTCCAAGAGCGTCACCGCCCACAACAGAGAGGAAGTAGAAGCGTCCTGCGCCGCGAACAGGAAATCGAATAAATGCCCGCCGATTTCTTTGGGGTTATAAACAAAACCACCGGCGGCGGCGCCGCCGTTCTGTTTCGCTTCGTTCATTTCCCTAATCGCTTCTTGCATCCAGAAATCAATGAGGCAAGTGGGTTCTTCTCCGGTCTCCATCGTCTTCTGGCTCTGTTCCGCACAGAGCGAAAGCGTCTCCACCAGCCTATCCACCGCTCTCCGGGCGTTTCTGAAAGCGAAACCGGGGAGGTCAATCGGGAGCTTCATCAACCCGACATTGAAGTAAGTATAATCCACATTGAATCTCCGGCGGGCCTCGCCGCTCAAATACGGCCCGGCAAACACGGTCTGGGAGGTTTCCAAGTTCATGTCACGGCAGAGAATGCGGAGCGGGATCGGCTCCGACGGCGAATCCGAAGACCTCCGCAGCCAGCACGCCAGGTGTTTGATAATAATCCGCTGTTGGATTTCCGTGTAGGTGGCCAGCGCTTTGGGGGTGAAGTTGGGGGCGATTCTCCGGCGAAGGTCCTTATGCTCCTGCCCGAACATATATATGAGGTTATGCTCGCCGAAGAGCTTCTTCCCGAAGGGGTGGCCGATGAGGTGGAAGGCGTCTGGGCGGACATTGGAGAAGACCTTGTGGGAGAGGTCGGAGGAATGGATGTAGAGAATAAACCGGCCGATGATGTAGTTGACGGAAATGCCAGCGCCAGTGGTCTTCGCCAGGGCGGACTGATCATCCCAGAATTTTGTCGGATTAGTGACTAAAGTGACCACATTTCCGATGAACGGAAACACGAACGCCGGGCCGGGAAGAAACCTCTTTTTTTTCAGGTAAGAGATCTGTTCAAGAAGAAGAACCAGCGCTAAGAAGGCAACTAAATATGGTACGTATGGCGACAGCACTGCCCATATTGAGTTCTCCATTGAAGAAATTTTGACAATAAACTCTCTCTCTCTCTCTACATTAATATTGATGGCGCTTTTTATAGGGCAGAGAGAGAGAGAGAGAGAGGTCAAATGAGGATTGTTGGTCAATATAAGCAACTGAAGAAAATTCTGGAGGCCAATTACGAATTGCTTAACAGCAGAAGAGAATTCAAGAATCAAGAAGATTGCAGTGGGTGGGTTTCTCTTATAGGGTGTGGTTGGCTGACCAAAGATTAGTCAAACGTTCAAGAATCGAGAATTCAAATTGGAGCTGAGTTCCAAGGAGAAGGGGCTGCGGGGGAACAGCTGAAAGGAGCGGCGGTGAATGGGCGGAAAGGAGGGTGGAAGATGGTGGTTTTGGAATGCAATTGTTATATCATGGACTAAAGTTCGTACGGGGATTTCTCTAGTATGTTTGTTGGGTTACGTAACAGTAAGTTAGAGGTTTTTGAGTTAAAATAAATGTATAGAAAATGCTAAAATCTACAATCTAGCATGTATTTATAAAGGGTGCGAGGAGGGCACATGCTAATCCCTCGACATATACGGTACGTGAAGCGCATGCACAAAGTAAAGTTAGGGCTTGACCTGTCCGTCCACGCACGTGTTGAGAGATTCATGATTTCACTAGACTTACCGCTATTGAATTTTGCAAAGAGAACTATGCTTAAGGCTTTAAGTATCTCAGGATGCTCGACATCGACCTAATATGAGAGTGATAAGTATTGATCTCCGCTTGATAGTGAAATTACACTCGGTTTGAGATTTAGGTCGGGTAAGTGCAGGAAGAGGTTAATCATGCTCGGACACGAATCTACTCGTTCGATAGGTTCGGTACCGATCATATGTCTGCTACGGTATGGTTGAAAATAACATGTTATGTGTTTATCGTTAACATAATTTGTTCTTACAATTAACAGTTTATGTGACTATAGTTATCATGTTATGTGTTTGTAGTTATTATGTGATGTGTTTTCAATGTGTTTACAAGTACAAAAATAATTAATTATATCAACTATAGATACAAAATCTAAACATTATTTTTGAGGTGAATGGTTGATAGCCAACTGGATTTAGGAGGAAGTGATGTGGAGGATTCTTATCATCGTCTTCGGCTCTTCGCAAGAGACAACCATGTGGGGCTTGCTTGCAATGTCACTTCAATATCCATTTACCGATTACAACGTTAAAGATTGGAATTAACAAAGAGCAGCAAGCTCTGTGGGAATCCTTTTTTTTTTTTTCTTTTTTCTTTTTCTTTTTTAGCTTTCGAACAACCTAGGAGATTGAAATTTACAAGAAAATGCAGGTTACAGGAGAATCAACTCTGGGCATTTGGTTTGAACATTAATGGAAATTAAAAAATTGAATCAAGTAAAAAAAATTGAATATTTAGAATCAAAATTGAATATTTAGTAACTAATACATTTTTGTTGTCCCTGATCGAGAAGGATGCCAGATGCCGAATAAAGTCAACAAAATAAAAAAAAAGTAGAGGTGAACGGGATTTGAATTAAAATTAACAATTAGGGACGTTTGGTTGGAAGGAAGGAATTATGAAAAAAAGAATTGTAATTCTGCGACAAAAGAATAGAGTGAGAATTTAAATTATATTGTTAAGTAAGAAGTTTGAATGATGCTCATCTAGCGAAGGCCTTGGTGATCAGGGAAGCACTATCCTGGCTTAAGGATAGGGGTTTCAACAGAGTTGCCGTGCTATCAGATTGTCAACTGGTTTGCAGGTTTCTCAATGGCATGTCTCAGGATCTTTCATATGCTGGCTGCGTTTTGCGAGAGTGTCGTGATCTTAAAAGATACTTTGAATCAGTGTCCTTTCAGTTTGTTTCTATATCAGTGAACAAAGTAGCTCACGCCTTGGCAAGAGCAATGCATTCTCAAACTGGTCCTAATTATTGGTTATTTTTCGTTCCTTCTTGTATTGAACATCTTCTTTAATAAAACGTATTGCTTTGGTTTTCAAAAAAAAAAAGTGAATAAACACTAAAATATCCTTGTATAATAATATAATAATAATCATAAGAATGATAGAATGGTAATTTAACATGAGATTACAATTTCACAAAGTGTGAAATTGTAATATTTAGGTAGGGAAACCCTAGGAATTGCAATTCCATGATTAGAAGGAATTATAATTCTGTGGAATTGCAATTCCATTTAACCAAACCATGGAATTGCAATTCCATGGAGTTTGGTAGGAATGGAATTACAATTCTATCCCATCAAACGCCCCATTAATTAAGGGGTAAATTAAAGTTGGATGTCAAATTAGCCCTTGTGGCATCTATAATGTTGAGCAATGACTAGTTGATAAGATACTTGATAATCTTTTTCGACTAGTTGAAAGAGAATGAAAGGCCTACACACAAGTGTGGTTGTCAAAGAGGTTAGAGGTTACACTATTATCATCAATACAAAAAGACAATAAGTATCAGTCGAAGGTAAAACTTAGAATTTAATAATAAGTTATTTATTAGAGATTATTGTGGAAGTCTTGAAACATTTTTGTGCCAACATCTCAACCATTGGGTTCCTGTTGGATTCCATTTCAATGTTAGCAAAAATAGCATAATTGCCCTTCTCAACCTATAATCAATCTCAACAAACCGACTGCATAGTCTGCATATATGAACACTAAACTTTACTTGAGCTAATGGTAGCTGGAGTCAAACACTTCAGGGCGTTTGGTTGGAGGGGGGGAATTATGTGGGAAAAGAATTGTAATCTATGGGAGTTGAATTACTAAGAATAAAGTGGGAATTTAAATTCCAGTGTTTGGTTGACAGGAATAGAATTACTGGGAATTTCAATTTCAATGTTTGGTATACATGAGAATTGAAAGGAAATAAGTAGTATAAAGTCAAAAATGTCCACTATTGTTGTTAGAAACATTAATTTTAGGTTAAAAAATGAAGGGGTAATTTTGACTCATCACTATCTTTTTTTTCCAGGAATTAAAATATCAGGGGGGACATGGGATTTTAATTCCATGAAAATGGGGCCCTCCAACCAAACTACGGAATTTAATGGCCTTTGGAATTAGGTGGGAATTAAGTGGGAAGGGAATTTAAAATCCCTCCAACCAAACGCCCTGTTAAGGTGTGTTTAGTTTATGAGATTATACATTAAAAATGTGAATCAAAATCATAGTTAGTGTTTGGTTGAGAACTTTTTAAAACACAATTATGTGTTTTGATTACTCCTTCAATTAAATATTTCATTTCCTAATTAAAAAGTTGTATCATTCATTTCCCTAATTAAAAATGAGTATCATTCCATCTTATTGGTAATCTAATTTTTAAGTTTGGATGAGTACTTTTAAATTTTTGTTTTGATTTTTTTTTTGTTCATATTAATGTTTTAGATGTCATTATATTATGATCAATTGTCTTTATTTTTTGTTTTCGTATTTTTTAAAACATTTATTCCCATTACAGGATGGTCATACACAACCAAACATCAATATTGATAATCATTCAAATTCTACCCTACTACCAAACATGCAAATTACTTTCACAAAAACTCATTACATTATCAAGTATTTGATTCATATTTTGATTCCACCAAACACATACTTATATGTTGTGGAAAGAATTAGATAGGCCGGAACATAGTCTAAACACTTTAACTGCTTCCTAATGTTAACAAATTTTACACCACATGAAGTCGGGAGCTTGTAATGGATTATAAGGTAGTTCAGCTAATAATACTCCAAGTAATAGGCTCAAAGGAGTTGCATTCTAGACAATTTGGACTAACTTGATCGGCAAATTATACTATGGAATCGTGTCTACCATGTGCATGGTGGACATGCTGTATATTCATAATTTTTATATTGTATATTCATAATTGTTATACTGTAGATTTATAATTTCTAAATTGTACTACAGATTCATAAAATTTATAATGTAGATTCATAATTTCTATACTGCACATTCATAATTTCTGTACTGTAGATTCATAATTTATGTGATGTAGATTCATAATTTCTGTAATGTAGATTCATAATTTCTAAACTGTATAGTTATCAAATTATGAACACATAGTTATCAAATTATGAATCTACAGTACAGAAATTATGAATGTACAGTATAGAAATTATGAATCTATATTATAAATTTTATGAATCTACAGTATAGAAATTATGAATCTACAGTATAGAAATTATGAATTTACAGTACAGAAATTATGAATGTGCAGTATAGAAATTATGAATGTGCAGTATAAAAATTATGAATCTACAGTACATAAATTATGAATGTGCAGTATAGAAATTATGAATCTACAGTACATAAATTATGAATGTGCGGTATAAAAATTATGAATCTACAGTACATAAATTATGGATGTGCAGTATAGAAATTATGAATCTACATTATAAATTTTATGAATCTACAGTATAAATTTTATGAATCTACAGTATAAAAATTATAAGTCTACAGTATAGAAATTATTAATCTACAGTATAGAAATTATAAATATACAGCGTGTCCACCATGCACATGGTGGACACGGGTCCAGGGCATAACGCTCCAACTTGATCTAGTTGGGAGATTACGACAAATTATATTATGCACCGCGGTGCATAATCGATTATGCACCGCGCGTCTTTTTTTTTAAATGAAAATTAACAGTGTTTGTTTCCGCCGTTTCGCACCCTTTTGCAAAATGTAACTCTGTTATTCAATGTCATTTTGTATACACTGCAGTTTCAGTTGAACACAACTACAGTTTCATTTCGATATAACTATAGTTTCATTCGATATTTATAGACTCAAATATGTGAAAATGTTATTTAATTTTATTTTATATACACTATAATTTCATTAAAACACAACTACATGATCATTTTGATATAATTACAGCTTCATTGTACAATATACACTCAAATATGTGAAATGTTATTCAGTTTCAGTTTATATACACTGCAGTTTCATTTCACTATAACTACAGTATCATTTTGATATAACTGCAGTGTCGGTTTGGATATACTGTAGTGTCAGTTAGTGTTTAATACACCAAACAAGCGGACTCCGTTAACTCTAACGGCGGACCGTTTCTTTACTTAAAGAAACGATGTCGTTTTTGACCGCGGTGCACATGCACCGCGGTCTATAATATAACGACTGGGAGATTACCAATCATTATTGTGTGGACCATGATCCATACAAGTTGTATGGACCATATTTTGTATATTGTAAAATAATGTACATTCAATACAAATAAAATGTACATTCAAGACAAAAATAATGTACATTGTATTTAGGGGATGTACATTATTTTTGTACTGAGTGTACATTATATTGTATTATTGTATAATGTACATACAATACAAAAATAATGTACATTTAGGGTGTGTTTGGTTGATGGGTTTTGCCCACAGGAATGTGTATGAAAGTCATTGTTATTGTTTGGTTGATAAGTTTTTAGAACACTACTATGGGTTTCAAATACCCCATCAATTGAAAAATTCATACCCAAATAAAGTAAGGATTTTATTCCCTTATTCATTTTAAGCACTACTATTAGTAACCATTCTCATTCCACCCTACTACCAAACATGTTAAATACTTTCACTAAAATCCATTATCATTACCAAGTATTTGATACCCAGTCTGATTCTGATTTCCATGTGCGAATCAAACACATCCTTAATATATTAAAAATGTACTTTTTGTTATGATCCACATAACATTGTGTGAACCATATAATTTTGTGTCGGAGACTACTATCCATCACAACTTGCTTTGTAAGAGTACAATCATACTAGACCAACTCACACATGCCATGCTTAGGGGTGACCACGGTTCCGGTTCCGGTTCGGAATCGTCGGTTCCGGTTCCGTGGATGGCGGAACCGGAACCGGAACCTTATAGTAAGGTTCCGTTTCCGGTTCCGGTTCAGAACCGACGGTTCCAACCGAAATTATTAAAAATTTTTTTTAAAAAAATACTATAATATTTATTTTTTTCCGGTTTGGAATTGGAAACGCCGGTTCCGGTTCCACGATTTTACAAACCTTAACCGGTTCCGGTTAAGAACCGGAACCGGAACCGTACGGACGGTTCTGATTCGCACAGTCACGGTTACAGTTCGAACCGGAACCGTGGTCATCTCTAGCCATGCTATTGAGCTAGCTAGGCTGCCATAGCTAGCTTTTTGACAATACTAACATGTTTACTCAACCGGCCATCTGGTTGTCTTCTTCAAAAGTTACCAACAACAAATCTTCAGTCATTGGTTCTCGATTTTAGTATTCAGGGTTAGTCAGAATCTCACTGGAACCCTAATAATTGGTATCTACAGGTCAATAACTAGTTCTTGGGTTTTGATGCACGAAAATAACATGTTAATGAAGTTAATTGTAACTTTTAAAAGTTTAAGGTTATTTGACATTTTTCCCTTATACATTCATTATTATACTAATACACATATTTACATTTTTACACCTCACATTTTATGTTTTTTCTTTAGCAATCATAAATCTAGTTGTTAAGTTATAATTAGAATTAAAATTACATTAATGTTTTTTTGAAAATATATGTGGTGCTTTATTAAAAATATGTCGAAATAATGTCTGGTGGGAGAAGATCCCAGTACATAGCAGCCGATTGCTGATATGCTGAAGTAGCTAAGGCATGAGCTATAAAATTGTCTAGTCTAGAAATAAAATGGAAAGAACAAGACTGAAAATAAGTTGTAGCTGCTCTGCAGGCGTCAATGGCATAGCCGACGTAAGTGCGAAACGTAGTAGACGGTGTAGTAAGATAACGCTGTAGCATTAAACAATCTGTATATATTTCGATGTTCTGTTCCCCTCGATCCTTTAACCATGACAAAGCCTCCTTGCATGCCAATGCCTCGGCCATAAGTGGTGAGAAAGAATCCGGGAGGGGTGCACTGAAGGCCGCGACATACCCTCCATTCATGTCTACGAGGATTGCCCCAACCGTAGCCTTGCCCGTATTGTGTATAAACCCCGCGTCGATGCGACATAGCCTCCGAGGTGGCTCTTCCTGTACAATACCGTGAGGTCCGAGTGGTGCATGAGAGCCAAGATGTTGAGATTGCGTTGCAGGCAGTGGTACGTGGTTTTGGACTGCTGGCGGGTTTGCCCTTCTCCATGCATGCAATGCCGAATTCGCTGCTGCCAACAAAGATTGTGGCCGTGGTAATAGAGCATTCCAAACCGCCCCGTTCCGTGCTCTCCAAATATTGTAGAGGATTGATGCTGCATATAACATCCCATCAAAATCTAAAACATTTAGGAGCTCACCAAACCAAATATGAAAAATATTCGTTATAATATTGGGGATTGGAAGGTTGGATCGGTCCCAAATGTTCTTTGCAAATTCACATAACACTAAAGCATGCATAGTGTCCTCTTGAGATGATCCACACATGGCACAATATGGGTTTACTTCTACCCTCTTTATAAGCAAGTTAGAAGTGGTAGGCAGTATATCACAAATGGCTCTCCATAGGAACATTCTCCATTTTGGGGGTATTTTGAGTTTCCACAAGGTTAACCACTTTGTAAAGGTCCCATTCTCATTCCCATAATTACCAACTATTAATCTGTATCCGCCCTTTACAGAATAAACTCCTCTCGGGTCCCCAGGCCAATACCAAGTATCATCATAATCCGGAGAAACTGGTATTTTAAGAATATTTGCCACATCACTAGGATGAAAAAGATCAGTTAAAATTGAAAGATCCCAAGTCCGTGTTTGTTGATCAATCAATCTCACCACCTTAGCATCCTGTAACTGTACTGGCATCTCTGTTTGTATCATGGGGTCTTGGTCGTCCTGTAACCAAGGATGGGTCCATATGAGTGTAGATTCCCCATTTCCAATCCTCCGTCTTACCCCACTACAAATGATACTCTTGGCTGCCATAATACTCCGCCAGCAGAAACTAGGATTATTTCCCACTTGTGCATCAAAAAATGAGCCTTTGGCATAATACCGTGCTTTATATATACGAGCTACCAAGGACTCAGGTTTAGTAAGCATTCGCCACGCCTGTTTTCCCAACATAGCCAGGTTAAAAGCACGCAATTCCTTGAATCCCAAACCCCCATATTTCTTAGGAACAGACAGTTTGTCCCAAGCCTTCCAATGTATCCGTCTATCAGTTCCAGAGTCCCATCAGTAACGATTCATAGTCCTCTCAATCGCTGTACAAACAGAAGTTGGCAGCAGGAAGACACTCATTGAAAAGGTAGGCATGGATTGTACTACACTTTTCAATAAAATTTCTTTACCTGCCTGTGATAATAACCTCTTATTCCATGACCCAATTCTTAGCCGGATTTTATCCTCTATATATGCAAAAGCTGCCTTTTTGTTTCTCCCTACAAATGAGGGGAGTCCCAAATACTTGCCAAAATTAGGAGCCTGGCCAACTCCTAGAACTTGCGCCACCACTTCCTTACTTGCGTTACTCGTGTTCCTACTATAACATATGCTTGACTTGTGGTAATTAACCACTTGCCCAGATAAATCCTCATAGACTGATAGACACCTTTTGATCTCACTGGCCTCTTGAACATTGGCTTTAAAAAACAGAAGGCTATCATCAGCGAAAAACAAGTGAGAGATTGGGGGAGCACCTCTTGCCACTCTGCATCCATGGATCAAACCCCTATTGTGAGCCTGCTGTAATAACAAAGAAAGGCCCTCTGCACAAATAATAAAAAGATAAGGAGATAATGGGTCTCCCTGCCTTAAACCACGTGTGGGTAAAATAGGTTCACTCCTAGAGCCATTCACCAATAAATTATACGAGACTGTAGATACACAATTCATGATTAACTGCACCCATCCAACATCAAAACCCAAAGCCAACATCATTTTTTCCAGGAAAGGCCACTCCATCCGGTCATAGGCCTTTGCCATATCAAGCTTCAGAGCACTCCACCCCACCATGCCACACTGTTTCCTGTTCAAAAAATGACCCACCTCCGCTGCTACCAAAATATTATCAGTTATAAGCCTATCTGGAATAAAGGCACTCTGCGATTCCGATATGACTCCTTCCATCAGCGGTTTCATTCTATTTGTTATCATCTTTGCCATAATCCTATAGATCACATTACTGAGGGCTATAAGACGCAAGTCAGTTACTAGCTCAGGGGTCTTTTTCTTTGGGATCAAAATAATATCTGTACTGTTTAAGCTAGGTGGTAGATTGCGTGAGTTAAGACATCCCATGACAAAAGTCGCAACATCCCCCCCTACCACATCCCAAAAATGTTGATAGAACCCCGGGTTCATTCCATCCGGGCCCGGTGCCTTATCAGGAAACATTGCAAACAGGGCCGATTTAACTTCATCAAATTCAAAAGGCCGTAACAACAACTCATTCTGTGCCTGAGTGACCCGCGGAACAATTCCCTCAAAAAAACTCTCCCCAGATCCCGGATTTTCAGAGCAAAAAATACGATTGAAATATTCCAAAATAACATTATTCATGGGTTCCCCTTCCACCCAATCCCCATTATCATTCATTAGTCTGACAATAGTATTCTTCTTTTTACGATGAGAGGCGTACCTGTGAAAGAACTTGGTATTGGCATCGGCCTCCTTGAGCCAGTGTTGCTTGGCCCTCTGCCTCCAGTAGGCATCCTCCTGGGCTTCAGTACGGCATAGAAGTTGTTCCAGGGATTGAAACTCAGCAAGCGAAGCCGGGTCCGTGCATCCCCTTAGTCGTTGCTGCTTCTTCTTAAGATCAATAATCTGCTTACCATACTCTTATGGTGCCGATCTCCACCCCATCGTGTTAATCGACTACCACAGTATTCAATACAATGCTGCAGACCCTGTCCCCTTCCTTCCTGCCATGCCTGCTCGACTATCCCTCTACACCCCTCCTCATATAACCACGCTGCCTCAAAACGGAATCCCCTCCTTCTTGTTCCATTCGTCCCTAAGGATTCATGGATACCCAGATAGATAGCCGAATGATCAGATTTTCGGGTTCTCAAGTTCACCACCCTGGCCATTGTTACCATACTACGCCACTCATCTGTTGCCAGGACTTTATCAAGTCTCTCCTCAATCCAATCAACTGTTCCCTTCCCCTTCTCCCATGTGTACGGATAGCCCTCCATTGGCATTTGAGTCAAACCACAGTCCCCAATAGTATCCCCAAAACCGCGAAGGAGGCTATTCGGATGTGGATTTCCCCCTCTTTTCTCATACTGAAATAATAGATCATTGAAGTCTCCCACTACGATCCATGGAAGGCCGGATCTAGTTGATAATGCCCTCAAAAGGTCCCATGACTCAGAACGTCTGGTTCGTTCCGAGAAACCATAATAACACGTCATACGCCACTTCGGGAAGCCGGTTATAGTTACCTCAATATCCACATAATTCTTTGAGTAACTGAGGAGCCTTGCTGTATTATTCTTCCTCCAGAACAACGCTAAACCACCACTTAGTCCTCTGGAACCACTGCTATCAACATAAAATAACCCCTCAAATCCAATCTTGATCCGAAGACGCTCAGCATGATCGCGTCCCACCTTAGTTTCCATCAGAAATACAAAGTCGGGTTGCTTACGGGACACCATGTCCACCACCTCCTGAACTGTCCGTGGATTACCCAAGCCACGGCAGTTCCAAGATAACGTACTCATAATGATGGGCGGGACTGCCCAGCAGTACCCGCCATAAACAAGTTTTTTGAAACATCTGCCATAGTAGTATCTTCACCCTCACCCCTCCTACCGCCCTCATATCCCCCCTCCCTCCTCCTCTTAGCCACCGCCTCCACGACCGTTTCGGCCACCCCTCCACCACCCGAGACCACCAAATCTTCCTCCTTACCCATCCCACCACCCAATCGGTTCCCCGTTGCCGCAACCACCCCCTCCATAACCCTCGGCCTGCCACCGACCGGAACCAACCAACTTTCTCCCACCTCCCTCGGACCCCTACCACCCCCCACCCTCATCTCCGCACCATACGGGTATTGTTCAACCGGAACCATAGAGACCCGAGCCTTCACACAGAATTTATACGAGTGCCCCATCAATCCACAGAAAAAACAAAAAGTGTGCAAACGCTCATACCTGAAGTTAACCCAACATGTGGTCTTATCACGTTTCAACAACTTCATACGTCTCCGTAGCGGCTTATCCACCGGGATCGATACACGGATACGGTAAAAGGCCAACCAAGGTGCCCCCACAAACCTCTCATCATGCTTAACAAAAGTTCCAATGAAGTTACCCATCTGCTCTAGAATCGGCTGAGACGTATAACCCATAGGAACATCATGCAGTTGCACCCACATGTCAACCGTATTCAGAACCACATTAACCGGCAACACCCCATCCTCAACCAGGCTACACACCAAGGTATTGTTTTCAAACGCCCACGGCCCTCCATCCAGTACATAATCCACATCCGTTTTATGAAAGAAAACGAATAGAAACAAGCCCTTCTGTATCTCCGTGACCATCACCCCCATCACCGGTTGCCAAACCGAAGCTAAAACTTGCCTCATATACTCTAACTTGATTAACTTCGCAGTTAAAAATCTGCCCACCATACTCCACGTCTGCACCGGCGGTTCCGAACCTGGCTCCTCCACCTCATCAACCGGTGAGAAACAATCCTCCTCATCGTCGATGGCGATGTCCGCCCAACGCTCCGCCAAAGCCGTAACATGGTCAGAATTCCCCTCGGTCGCCATGTGATCTCCTGCGTTACAATTTTACTGCCTACCAAGAAACAGCAGCAATACCAAAGCTACAATATCCGAAACAGCCGCAATTATTATTGAATAATAACAAAACATAAAGCAGCCGCAATTCTTGAATAATAACAAAACATAAAGCAGCCACAATTCCTTTGAAATAATTGCAACTCTTTTTTTGAAGAATAAATAATTGCAACTCTTAAAACCAGCAGCAATTCCACAAATCCTGATCGCCGAAGCCGCAATCCGTAACAAGATCCCAACCGAAGCTGATGCAATAATCCTGATCGCTGGAAACCGGTAATGATTGTCGGAAGAAAATATGAAAATTGCGAAACCCTAGTTAACCCTAGGAGAGGAAGCAAAACCCTAGAATTCTAGAGAGATAAAATTAATGTAATTGTTTGCAGTGATAAATTTTACACTAGGCTTTATTTCTTGTCCATTTGCAAATACTTTCTAATTTTTACAATTCTGTTCTTAGTTTTGCCTACACCATTTTCAATCTAAGGATTTGTTAATTTTTTTTCTATGGTTGTTACAATTTATTTTCTAATTGGTATATTTTACTTGCATAATTTTTATAGTGTTGGTATATATAGCTTTTAGCTCATATCTTCTGATGGTTAAAAACAAATTTATTATTTTCCCTTTTATTTCTTTGCGTTTCAACAAAATGAAGTAATTTATTATTTGAAATTAACTACATATAATTGTATATATGATAGTATAAATTGTTGAATATTAAATATGATTGATGATGATTTCAATTACTGCTTTATATATTATACAAATATACTGTTAGAATATATAAAATTAGTGCTTTGTCCTTGTGATGCACGGAAAAAATTATGTTATTATAAATTTAAATAAAACATTATGAAAAAAATGTTAAAATTGTACAATATAATAATATAGTTGTACTTCCATATATTTGGCCAAGTATCTATTGTTATAGTATACAAAATTAAAATTAAAATTTTGTATGGTTAATATAATCTCTTATCATATATATAAATTTAGATAAATTATAGAGGAAATTTATATAATTAAATTGATTTATTTCTAATTGTATTTCATATACATTCTAATTAAACAATGTGATTAATAATAATAATAACTAAGAGAATTATATTTAGAAATAAAAAAATGATAATTTTAAATTTTGTATAGTCAATTTAAATTTTAATAGGGAACATTTTCTTTTATAATTGTATAATACATTGTATATCCACATAATATTTTTTAATATCTATTTAAGAAAATTCTATAATATAATTTTCGTAATTAAAAGTTATATTGCAAGATTTATAATTAAAATAATTACATTTAAAAATTAACAAAATTAGTATTTTAATTTTGTATGATTAATATGGTGCATAAGTATACATGTATGTATTTTAAAAAATCTAAATATTTATGAACACACATTTAGTTAATTTTATATTTTCATTTACTTATTTATATTACATATTTTATTAATTATATTAATTAATATAATATTTAGATTTTTTAAAATACATACATGTATACTTTATTAATTATAATTAAAGGAATTGCATTTAAAAATTAAAATAAATTAATTTTTAAATTTGTATGGATCAATGTAGTTCCTAACTTTATTATGTATTTAGGTAGATTTCTAAATATTATGTATTTAGGTAGATTTCTAAATATTTAGGTAGATTTCTAAATATTAAATATTAAAAATTACATATTTTATTAATTATAATTAAAGGAATTGCATTTAAAAATTAAAATAAATTAATTTTTAAATTTGTATGGATCAATGTAGTTCCTAACTTTATTATGTATTTAGGTAGATTTCTAAATATTATAATTTCTTTTAATTAATAGTATGAGTTTATGAAGATTTTAAAATAAAATTTCTGAATGAGTAACCAGTGTAACAATTAATGTGTATAATTATAGCAGTAATCACAATTTTATATATAAAAAAAAGTTTACATATTTTCATATGTACAAAATACTATTAATATAATGTATGTCTGCATAAATGGATAAAAAGAGACATTGATATTACTTTTGTTATTATATAGATATATAGATATAGATATATAGATATAGATAAATATCATATTATTATTTTTATCCTTGCATGAAAAAATATTATTATTTTAAAATTTTACATTGATATCCGAGTTTTGTTTCAGATTATATATACTTTAGTTATAATTTAAACTTTTGTTTGTTATCATAAATAGTAAGTAGATGTTTGAGAACCACTTAGGATCCATTTGGAAATCGGTCCGGATTATCCCGTGTTTGGGTTGTCAAGGATAATAAAGTCAAAGGAAAATATTCATTATGTTTAACGGAAAAAGGTCCAATTTGACCGAAAATATCTTTCTAAAGTTTTAAGTTTTATTACTCTAAAGACATTTTTCAAATTCTTTATTTTCTTTCATTTATCTTATCTCTTATTGCATCTCATTTCAAACTAGTTTTCGGATTATTATTACCATCAAACCACCAGCACAACAACCACCACCACCACACCACCATTTATTATTATTATTATTATTATAAATAAATAAAATTGCTTGATGTGTGGCAGTGTATTGCACAATTCTGTATCATCTCATTATTGAAGGGATAGCGCAGCTGTCCCACTGCATTTGGCTGTTTTATTTCTCGAATTATGTTCATTTCTTTGCACTGAATGGCCTTACCTAATACCAAGTATTTTGAATATAAAAAACGTGATAGCTGATCAGTATGATTGATGTGGCTTATATATATCGACATTGTTACATAAATATTGATAAGACAAATTAATTTATTATAATATAAATTAATAAATTGTAAATTGTATATTGCAAAATTAGAAGGTAAATTATTACTGACTTTTCGTTTTCTAGCTATAATCATTGTTTGGTAAAACATGAGAAACTTAGGTTATGTTTCGTAGAGTTTTTCTTACAGCTTATAGCTTATTTTATACTACAAATAAGTTATAAGCACTGTTTTGTAATGTTGATATTTATACGGTAAATATGTGCTTGAAGATTTCAAACATGTTACTAAACTTAAATAATATTTGGAAGTTGTGAAGTTAAATATTATTTTAAATTTAGAGTAATTTTATTGAACATTATTTAACATTTGGGAAATGAAGAGAGAGAAAAATTTCTTAGATTTACTTCTCGTAAAATTTTGAGGAGAGAGAAAAATTTTCAAAATTTAAGGGGGTGTATTCAATCATGACTTTCATAGACTTTTAAAATTTTTATGAACTTTAAAAGTTTGGAGGTATTCAATTTAAACTTTTAGGGAGTCTTTAAAAGTCAGGCGGTATTCAATCAAGATTTTTAAAGAGTCTTTAAAAGTCGGGTGATATTCGATTAAGACTTTTAAAGAGTCTTTAAAAGTCATGTGTTATTCAAAAAGTTATGAACTTTTGTAGATTTTTTAATTTTAGGACTTTTGTAGACTTTTCCTTCTCAAATATAAATAGTTGAAATCCAACTATCAACCCCAAGATTTTAAAATTTTTATTCTACCAACTCTGAATGTTTCCTCTCTCTATTTAAACTTTATTTTTTCTCCTTATTTAAACTTTATAAACCTTATGCCTAAATTAAATAAATTATTTTTCTTCATTATCCTATATTTTCTCCATACCTAAACTCTACTAATTTTTTCTCTCTCTCCTAAACTGTTCAATTATATTCATTCTAGCTCATGATGAACAAAACAGGAAAGGAAACTGAGAGCAAAAGTTTAGTAGTAAAATGGAGATCAACATCTGTTCTTACAATCTGTTCTTACAAAAAGGGAAGGAGGGAAAACTGCTCCTTATATACAGAGAAAAAGAGAGCAGTTACAACAGACAAGAAGGAAAGGTTTAGAATGCCCTTTTGTAAACTTGGATCACTTCATCACCCACCCCCATCCCCCGTAAGCTGGAGCATGAATGTCTTGAAGGCCCAGCTTAAAATGAAAGCTACCAAAAACTGGTTTTGGCAATGCTTTAATAAATCCATCAGCAACTTGTTTCACAGATGACATTAATTTGACCACCTTCATTCACATTTTGCTTGACAACATGACAATCTATCTCTATATGTTTAGTACATTCAGGAAAAACATGGTTTTCTCCAATAGCAATAGCTGATTGGTTGTCACAGAACAAAGTAGTTGGACTGTCAAGATGCACTTTCAGATCTGCTAACAATTAATTGAGCCATTGGATCTCACAAACTATAGCGGCTAATGCTCTATATTCTGCCTCAGAATATGATTTTGAGACAGTTGCTTGTTTCTTTGTCTTCCATGATATTAGAGAGCTGCCAAGATAGATGCAAAAACCAGTTATGGACTTCCTAGTTTTTGAGCAAGTTGCCCAGTCAAAATCAGAAAAACTTTGTAGCTTCAGTTGAGAATCTTTGTGATAGAATAAGCCCTTTTCAAGAGAGCCTTTGAGATACCTCAACACTCTGTGTGCAGCAGCCAAATGTGTGCTTCTAGGCTTATCAACAAATTGGCTTAACTATTGAATTGCATATGAAATGTCAGACCTAGTATTTGTCAGGTACAAAAGTTTGCCAACAAGTCCTCTATATACTTCAGGGATGTCAAGCAAAATCCCTTCCATACAAGTAAGTTTCTGACCTACAGTAGCTGGTGTACTGATAGGTTTAGCTTCTAGAAATTCATTTTCCTCTAGAATGCCCAAGGTATATTTTCTCTGATAAAGGTTAAGGCCATCATATGTTCTGAAAGCCTCCATGCCTAGGAAGTAATTCAAATTGCCAAGATCTTTTATCTTGAAAGATTTATCCAGCATTTGTTTTAGTTCATTGATTTAAACTAAGTCTGTTTTACATTCTTCCTCTACAAATTTGAAATAATATTATTTTTACTTCATTATTGCTTGTTTATTTTGATTTTTAATATTTTTTTTCTATAAACTTTTTATCCCTAACTTCTAAACTTTCTCTATGAACTTTTCCCCGTAACTTCTAAACTTTCTCTAATTCTCTCTAAATACATGAACAAAACAAATTTTTCTAAGAATAGCGAACTACTATTCGCAATAGCAATTTGAGATTGCAAACAGTAGCACCTTGTTGTTCACAGTCCCAAATTGTTATTTCAAATAATAGCTCTTTCCTTGATGCCTAACAATATATATATATATATATATATATATATATATATATATATATATATATATATATATATATATATATATATATATATAAAATTATTAATATTATTTTTTTTTATTTTTTTTTATCTTATGCAACTAGTAATTATATTTTTAAATATTTTATTTGAACAATTCTGTTAATATAAATTTTAGTGTTCAATATTGTTACGAATTTCTTATGAATTATTATTATTTTTTTTTGTTGATGCTTATTAATAATATGTAAGTAATTAGCATATGAGTCTCATCATACTATGGATAAAAATAATAATGTTTTGAATGTTGATGTATGTGAAGAGCTATATAATAAGAAGAATTTTGATATATAATAACATGTTTTGTAAGAAAATTATAAATGATAATAATCGAAATCATTGAAAGTTTGTAAAGATGTATTCAATTTAGAATTTCAATACCAAGGATCTTGTATTCCAATGGTACCATGTTGCTCCCCTATGTGGGAGGTGATAGGTTTGAGCCTGGGTGGAGGCATTTGATGTAATTGGGTATCCCCTCCCTATAAAAAAAACAAAATATAATTTCAATGACTTCTGTAGAATTTTAAAAATAAAAAAGCTGATAAAAGTTTATGAATATTTTTTATATTGACTTTTATAGAGTCTTACAAAATTAAAAAAAAAAAAATTGAATGACTCTATAAAAGTCAATCAAAGTTTATTAAAAATCTATCATTTTAAAAGTCTAAAGTTTGAGAGATAACAGTTAATTCATTTTCCATGTCAGATAAATTATTAGTGTATTATATTTTGAATCAAAGTTTATTAAAAATCTATCATTTTAAAAGTCTACAAAAGTTTGAGAGATGAACAGTTAATTCATTTTCCATGTCAGATAAATTATTAGTGTATTATATTTTGGATTTTGGTGTTTTTACGTTGATAAAAGTCTAAGAGATGAAAGGTTAATTCATTTTCCTCTGTTATGTACCGTACACACTTGAGAATATATCTTTAGATAAAGTTCTCAGTTACACAACTTAACAGTAAAATTCTTGACAGAGCAACCCGATATTTCTATATCTAATCTTCTTGTATCTCATAGGTCTTAATTGGATATCCCTCTTCGGAAGAAGCAATTCCTCTTCGGAAGAAGCAATTCATCGCTAACTTCTCGGATATAAGCATTAGAACTTTGGAACTTTGTGGAATTGCAGAAACCATTCGGTTGGTTTGTTTATGCTAATGCATGCATGGATTTTTGATATATATATATATATATATATATATATATATATATATATATATATATATATATATATATATATATATATATATATATATATATATATATAAAAATAGGGTTGAATCTGGTATAATAACAATGTCGTAACCGTACTGATAATATACGAGTACTATGAATTTAGGCTGGATAAAACATGAGAAAGAGAAATAAGAAAAGGACTTTCTTGCGACGTGTTATAATTAACACTGCATTAAAAGCATTTCACGATCAGGGTATCGCGTGCTTTCGACTTGCAAACGCAGAACTTAACAAGCACCGTATGCTCAGACTAGAAGTGAGATCGAAGGTGAAGAAGGGATAAGACTAATTTTGGTGTGTCTTAATCCTTTAGTGAGGTGCTGTTTATATATTATTCAATATAGCAGCCCCTCACTTACCAGGCACAAAAAGGAGAGAGAAGTTAGGGATGATGGTTGGACATGATTTTTTCCATTCCCTTTCCAGCCACACATTATCTTTTGAATGTTTCCAACAATCCCCTCCACATTCAAAGAGGTATGGTAGAAGCAAATAATGTCTAAGCGAAACCCTAAGAGCTTATTTCAATGTCAGTGAGTAAGTCTTGAACTGACATGTGAAACCACCGAGTGTTTTACTTCCTATAAGTAGGATGTTCCTTTGAACTTTCAGGTTAGTAAAACTTGAACTCAGGTGTTCACGTCAACTCTGATCAGGTTCTACGCAGTCAAACACTTTGATTGATAATCAATCCATGTTTAGTCTAACTCTATTTAGACTTTCAATTCTGTCAAGTCTATCTCAATATAAACCACCTTCAGGCTACAGAGTATGTTATGGTCGTTTATATCCATAACTATGGTGTAACTCTTTTCACGATTTCGTTTGACCACCATAGGTGGTATCTATCATGAATTCGTTACCTCATTGGCTTTAAGCCCATCTCCCTTGACGTTTCAATTATTGCTTTTCAATTTAAGCCTTTTTGTGAGAGGATCTGCTATATTCCTCTCAGATCTCACAAATTCCATTGTGATGACCCCGTTCAGTATTAACTGTCGTACAAACTCATGTCTGACTCTTATGTGTCTTCTTTTCCCATTGTAGACACTATTCTTTGCCACACAAATGGCAGTTTGGGAATCACAATGTATGGGCACGGGAGGTGTTGGACACCCCCACAATGGCACGTCTGCCAATAAGTTTCTTAGCCACTCAGCCTCTTGGCTGGCTAAATCAAGCGCTATGAACTCAGCTTCCATAGTCGATCTAGCAATGCATGAATGTTTCGTTGATTTCCACGATACAGCTGCCCCACACATGAGGAACACATATCCACTTGTTGAACTGACATCCTCGATGTCTTTCACCTAGTTTGCATCACAAAACCCTTCTATCACTGCTAGGAATCCTACATAGTCGAGTCCCCAGTCAATAGTACCTCTTAGGTACCGAAGCACTCGTCTCAGTGCACTCCAGTGAGTATCATTTGGGTTGTGTGTGTACCGACAGAGTTTGTTTAATGCAAAAGCAATATCGGGTCTAGTATAATTCATCAAAAACATTAGACTCCCAATTATTATTGCGTATTCCCCTTGGGATACACCCCCCCCCCCCCCCCCCCTCTCTAGTTTTAGATAACTTTACACTTGGGTCATAAGGGGTTTTCGCTGGAGTCACATCATAACTATCAAATTTCTTTAACAGTTTCTCTGTGTAGTGGCTTTGCGACAAAAGGTATCCTTTGTCAGTTTTTAACACTTTCACCCCTAGTATGACATCGGCTTCGCCAATATCCTTCATGTCAAATTTAGTACATAGGATCCTTTTGGTCTCATTGATAGCTTCTATGCTTGAGCTGAAAATCAGCATGTCATCTACATAGAGGCATAGAATCACAAATTTGGACTTAATTTGTTTGGTATACAAACAAGCATCAGACTGGTTAGCAGTGTAACCTAGGTCTATTAAAGTTTTATGAAACTTCTCATACCACTGTTTAGGGGCTTGTTTTAAACCATACAAAGATTTTTTGAGTCTATATACCTTTTCTTCCTGATCAGGAACAACACACCCAAGAGGTTGTTGCATGTAGATCTCTTCATCTAGATCACTATTCAGGAATGCTGTTTTCACATCCATTTGATGTATTATCAACCTGTGCAAGGATGCTAAAGCAAACAAGACACGGACAGTTGAGATTTTTGTTACAGGTGAATATGTATAAAAATAATCTTCACCAAATCTCTGAGTGTAGCCTTTGGCTACAAGCCTAGCCTTGAATCTTTCTATGGACCCATTTGGTCTCAACTTCCTTTTGAAGATCCATTTGCATCCGATTGGTTTACATCCCTTAGGTAGGTTCACCAATTCTCACGTGTGATTAGACCGTATGGAGTCTAGTTCACTCTTGATTGCTTCGTTCCTCAGCGTGGAATCTACAGAGTGCATAGCATCTGCAAAGGTTTTTTGTTATTCTTCTAACACTAACTCAAAGATGAATTGATCACATAATTCATTTACATCTTCCAGTTCAGTCAAGTAGGTTATGAAGTCCGAACCAAAGATTTTCTGTATTCTCGGTCTTTTGTTTTTTCTTGGTTCATCAGGATTGTATTCAACACTAGCGACGGGATCTAGTGCCTGTTCAATCCTTTGAACACTGTCACTCGATGACCTGTGAGAAGACTTTAAAAGAAATATATGCTCAAAGAAGATAGCATCTCTAGATTCACATATTGATCGACTTTCTAAGCACAGAAATCTATAAGCAGCACTATTCTCAGCATAGCCAACAAATATGGCATCTAAGGTTTTCGTCCCTATGTTGGGCCTTTTGAAAGATGGGAGTCCCACCTTTGCCAGACACTCCCACACCTTAAAGAATTTTAGGTTAGGGTCATGCCCTTTCCACAACTCATATGGGGTTTTTTCAAACCCTTTATGAGGCACTCTGTTAAGTATGTGGTTCGCTGTTAGCACAGTTTCTCCCCATAAGGAGTCTGACGCACCAACACTGATTAACATAGCGTTAGTCATTTCTTTGAGTGTGCGGTTTTTCCTTTCAACTATGCTATTTTGTTGGGTGTATAAGGAGCAGTTACTTCATGAATAATGCCAGAAGACTCACATGCTTTTGAGAAAGTTTGATTCATATTTTCTTCCACTATCAGAACGAAGCCTTTTGATC
This sequence comes from Ipomoea nil, assembly GCF_001879475.1. NCBI lineage: Eukaryota > Viridiplantae > Streptophyta > Magnoliopsida > Solanales > Convolvulaceae > Ipomoea > Ipomoea nil. The sequence goes on along the minus strand of NW_017618163.1, from coordinate 343,782 downwards.
TTTTTCTCTAACTGATTTTCTACTTCTGATTTGAATGCCAATTTTTTTTCAGCTTCGTCTTTTGTTCTCAAAAGATATATTTTGGTGAAACGAGTGAAATCATCAATAAACGTAATGTAATAGCGTTTTCCACCTCTACTTTCAGTACTTTTGAAATCTGCTAAGTCTGAGTGAATAAGTTCTAACACAGACGAGGTGCGATGATTTACAAAGGAAAAAGATTTTCTAGCAAATTTAGCTTCAACACACGTTTCACATTGAGAATATGATTCATTCGATAAGTTTGGCAATAAACACATTTTCCAGTCTGTTTAAACAATTTAAACCAACATGACCTAGTCTACCATGCCAAACATTAACAGAGACAGCAATATAGGCAGAAGGGGAATCATCATTCTTATTAAGTCGATCTAGACCATGCTAGTTTTGAATAAAATCATGAATAGTTGGACGACGACTAGGGCCCTCAACAACAGGGGTTCAGGTCTAATTACTGTTACGTCTAGCACAAATAAACCACCACGTAGATATCCCTTCCCAAGGAATTTTTCACAACGAGTCATGACCAAACGATCAGACTCAAACACCATCTTAATCCCAACCTTATTCAGCAAGGTTCCAGAGATTAAGTTTTCTTCGTAGGGAAGGGACATATAACACATTTTTCAACAATAATTGTTTTGTTGAATATAACATGGGATCTACTACCCCTCTACCACTTACCTGGGAGATGCTTGAGTTTCTCGTGTCTACCACCCACTCATCTGGGTTTTCCACTGTGTTCACTTCAGTTATCACGGCTGCAACTACTTCATTGTCCATGTTCTCAGGTTGGCGTGGTTCTTAGGCCCTTCCTTGCCGAAATTTTGACTTGCACCACCTTTCCGATGATAGAATTGTGCAGCTCGGTGTCCCCGTTTTCCACAAACGAAGCACTCGCTGCCTTTACCCCTTTTTTGAATTTTCTCAGTTTTGACGCGGTTGTTGTTGTTACTTTTCGCGTTCCTCTTTTGGTTTTTATTATGGTCACTTGCTTTGGGCCTGTCATAGCCAACAATAGTTTCAACAACGTTAGCTTTTATATTATCAGTAAGTCTTGCTGACCTTTGTACTAGGCGGTTTTCCTCCTCTATGTTTAGGTTGTTGATTAGTTGCTGGAGTGTGTAATTGCGGTGGTCATGCTTCATTTTGTTCTTGAAATCCACCCACGACTCAGGCAACTTGTCAATGAGTGCATTGGTTAAAACTACATCATTTACGACAGCTCTCTCAGCCCGCATATCTGAAACCAAATTCTCAAAGTCGTGTACCTATTCCACAATGGACTTGGAGTCGGACATTTGAAAATACAACCACCGTCCCACGACATAATTTCTTCTACCGGCATCATCAGTACCATATTTTTTCTTTCAACAAGTCCCAAATGACTTTGGCAAACCTTTGCCCTAAAAACATGTCAAATAGGGAATTTGTCATGAGATGGAGAATCGATGCACGAACTGTTTTATTGTCGTTTTCTTATTTAGCACAAACCTCCGGGGTCACATCCACGTTCTTTGATGCAGATGTGTTCTCGGGCCCCTTGTTCGAATTTGTTGCCGTAGTCTCCGTAGTTGGAGTGTCAGCAGACAAAACGAACTTCGCAGGATCTTTATAGATAACATAATCGACATCCTGAGACTCCAGTAGCATGATGATCTTCGCAGCCCAGCGTCTGTAGTTGAGCCCACCAGTTAGTGGTTCGACAGCAACGACATTAGAAGCAGGCTTCGCAGAGTGAGACATTGTTAGCTTATGAAATACTTTTAACTGTTGTATAAATAGGGTTGGACCTAGTATAATAACAATGTCATACACGTACTGATAATATATGAGTACTATGAATTTAGGCTGGATAAAACACGGGAAATAGGAAAAGGACGTTCTTGCAGGGTATCACGACCAGAGTATCATGTGCTTTCAACTTGCAAATGCAGAACTTAACAAGCACCGTATGCTCAGACTAGAAGGGAGATCGAAGGTGAAGAAGGGATAAGACTAATTTTGGTGTGTCTTAATCCCTTAGTGAGTTGTTGTTTATATATTATTCAATATAACACCCCCTCACTTACCAGCCACAAAAAGGAGAGAGAAGTTAGGGATGATGGGTGACATTATTTTTCCATTCCCTTTCCAGCCACACATTCCCTTTTGAATGTTTCCAATACACACACACACAAATATATATATATATATATATATATATATATATATATATATATATATATAATATTTTCTATGTCAGATAAATTATTAGTGTATTATATTTTGGATTTTGGTGTTTTTATGCTTATAAAAGTCTGAGAGATGAAAGGTTAATTCATTTTCCTGTGTTATGTGCAGTACACACTTGGGAATATATCTTTAGATAAAGTTCTCAGTTACACAACTTAACAGTAAAATTCTTTGTAGAGCAACCTGAGATTTCTGTATATCTAATCTTCATGTATCTCATAGGTCTTAATTGGGTATCCCTGTTGCTGGTAAATGGAGATTAAATACTTATAGGAAAGTGAGTACACGCCTGAAGATGTAAATGGTTTAGCTTTTTGTTCCCTTATTTTATTATGTATTTTTGTTGTATCTCAAAATATTACATAATACAAGCATTTTTTTCCAACAATCTATACATCTTTAATGATTCAAACATGTGATCATTGATTTTTGTCTTGAAAGTTTTGAAGACAAGATATCTGGCGCGAAAGAATAGTTTTCTGTCATGAAATATTTTTGGAATGAAATTTTGAATTTGGTGATGGGAGGATGACAGAAATCAATTTTGGGTCTATCATTTTTAATGTACAAGAAGATTTCCATGTGAATTTTTGCATGGTGTAGTGCATGTATTGTGCATGTGATTTAAATGCATGTTATGCAGTCTATTTTCATCTTCACAAAAAATCAGGGGCATAAGTTATACCAAGATGATTGGTGAGATGTGTATAATGATTTTATATATAAATAAATCAGTTCATTGGCCATGTTTATTTGGCATGAGAAGATATGTACTTATCTACGGTGAGTGTGCGATTTTAGCACATCAAAGGCTGGAAGAGATGGATTATTAAAGCATATACAAGTTACAGGATGTGATCGATACAGTTCTTTCATCTTGTTCTCGTCCTCAAAATGAATGTAAGTTTTATTTTCCTTACTGTCTAAGTTACGTATCGTGTCTAGAAGATATGTATAAAACTTTTATTGGTTGCATGGATTATGAGATACATAAATAATATGTTGTATCTTGGTGTGCTGTTAATCTGTCAAATTTGATGAAATTTGGTGTTATTAAGTGTTTCTTTTACCTTATACATGGTTACAGAGTTTTTTGGTAAGATGAAATTAATTTTAATGTCATGCATGAAATTATTGGTTATATTAACACACAAAAATTTTATCCTTGTGAAAGTCTTAGAAATATTATGTTATATATATTTTTGATTAAAACAAAAAGTCTTTAAAATATCTATTATATTGCTGATTAAGACAGAAAGCCTTGAAAATATTCTGTGATATTTCTGATGAAAGTATGCAGAAATTTTTATGCATGAGATATGCATAATGAAATTCTTAAAATTTATGAACGTCTTTAACACAAAAATTCTCATATTGAGAACATGTTAAACTACTGAAAGTCAAAAAGTTTACTTGTTTATCTAGTATGGAAATTGGCTAGTCTCAAAGAAAGAAATTTAAATCATGGATTATGGAAAATGACATCATCTACCATTCATTAATCAAAATCATATTATTTTAGTTTATATTTTTATGTCTTTTTACACTTATCAGCTGATTAAACAATTAATTTTTATCAAACACTTTAATTTCAATTAAATTAACTTATTAGATACACAAATTTTTTAACTTTCAGGTAGCTTTTCAGCTAAACATGTTGATCCTTAGACTATTTAGAGACGTGCTTCATGAAGTTGTTTAAGCATGCATACTTTTGAGAGCGATTAACAAGATGGAGTTTGTAAGAATTAAAACTTCATCTCTATGAGCAATAATTATTGAGATTCCTTTTACCTTTTTATAAAAATTGATTGTTCCATTTGTATTAAAAGACTAATTGAGGTGCAATCAACCCTTATTTGTCTATTAGTTGTTAGTTTTCATTTTCATGGAATAGTGTAATTAGACAACTCATATACTCCGACAAGGGCATCCCTAAAAGTGTTAGAATTTTAGCATAAAATGACATAAAAAGTGATTATTTTGCGGTATAAATATATGTGGGGTTTACTTATTTTAATTTGGGTTCTTCGTAATGAGACGAAGAGATTGATATATTGTACACTCAAAACGAATAATAAGTGAATGAGAAATTGATTCTCAAAGTAGACTCATTTGAGTTTGAAAATAAAGGTGGAAAGGCTTTGTAAAAACACTTGTCCCACATTGTGTTGGGAAGTGGGTTTGCACCACTACATATACAAGAGCATTTTAGTGGCATGTTGAATTGTATAGCATAGAGGTTCTTTCTCGTGTGCAAAAGGGTGCAAATAAAATCTCAAAATGAGTTTAAAAAGGCTTGACTCGTGTATGCTGGCATGAATGAATGTCGTCCAGAAAATTGACTAAGTTATGCCAAATTTTCCTATATTTTTTTCCAACTCAGAGCCACTGTCCAAGTGTAAACTTTATTTACCATTCAGTCATGTAGTTACTAGTTACCATTCGGACTATTAACTACTCGGTGGTGTTGACCATTTGGTTTGACCGAATGGTTGACCACTCATAACCTTCAGGCAAATATTCGTGGGTACTGCTCGAACTACCATTTGTGGGTACTACTCGGAGTACCATTCTGGCACTAATTCTGGTCCGTTAGGAAATAATTATGAGTTAATTTCAATTTAATTTTGAGAATTAAACTCCAGATTAAAGTTGCACGTTATGGGGGGTTACATATCTGATTGATTTTAGATGTTAATGTCATGGATTAATGCTATTTATTTCTCCATCTCCTATAAAAACTTGATTTTGGGCAGATTGTTTGCTACTGATTTTGAACTGTCAAAATTTGAGTTTTCTCTCTTCGTCTCTCAAAATCATTTCTTCTAAAATATCTGTCAACACTCCCGGAAAAGTACGAAGTGCTCAGCCTGTTGTTCTTGCTCGCCAAGCCTTTTGTTTGAGTGCTTAAACTTAAGGTCGTGATCCATTTTAACCTGGGAAACTGATGCTACAACACTCTTAGCACCCTTGGGAGGTAGCGAATCGATTTTATGGAAAGTGTGTGTTATACACGACTTGGATCTTGTGTCTATTGAGTTATAACCTCATGTTAGAAAACATTTTCTTAATATTTATATATTTTATATAAATATTTCTTGGTTTCATACCAAGTTTGGTGGGATTAATTTTTTATAAATTAAATCCCTTATTATTTTGATTTCGTACCAAAATTGTGGTTGGAATTAATTTTCTAAATTAAATTTCATTTTGTGTATCGACTTATTAACCACCTACAAAAAGTGCATCCATTTTTAAACTAAGTTGACATATTTTGCCATTCGATTTCTTTCTTAATTGATGTTTTTTTTGTGATGCTTGCAAGCATTGCAAAACTGACAAATAGTCGTGGAGAAAGAAATGTCATGCAATGAGCCACTTCAATTTTTTAAATGTGCAATTACACCCACATGAACAATGCATTTTGATGCAATGAAGTCTAAATATAGGTAAATGACCTACTATCATAGGTCATTGAATATCCGATAACTTTTTGACGTATTTTCAAACAAACGGTCGCCGGTCACGAAAAAACAACCCAAATCTAGGTTGCCTTCTCCAATGAGAAGGAGACCACAGTGGTCGCCTTCTCGCCGGAGAAGGTGACCCAGTGATTGCCTTCTCCGTGACCACCGACCATTCGCCGGTCACTTTTTGCTTGAAATTAATGCCGGAAGGTGGCTGGATCTCCAATGACCTGTGATAGCAGGTCATTTACTAGTATTTAGATTTCATTGCATCAAAATGCATTGTTCATGAGTGTAATTGCACGTTTAAAAAGTTGAAGGGGCTAATTGCACGTATAATTGCATTGTTCATGGGTGTAATGCATTCATTTCAATTCAATTGCTGTTTCATTGATCATATTAAAATGAGACAGTGAGACAGTGTCAATTTAGATACACTATATTATCTGTCATTTTGGATCATGGTCTACAAAGCTTTGTGGACCACGGTACACAGTATAATTGCTGCTTAGTTCCTTAGAATACTTGTACTTTTAAA